>NW_007577792.1:482924-586755 GCF_000690725.1 Stegastes partitus
TATTTTATTCTTTTCTTTCTTTAGTTATTTTACTTTATTTTATTTTATTTTTTAATTTTCCTATTTCTATTATTCGTGCAAATTCCTAGGGCGACACCAACAGCCGAAACCAAATTCCTTGTATGTTGTGTACATACTTGGCCATTAAAGCTGATTCTGATTCTGATTCTGATTCTGATTAACCATCTAAAATTGTCCAGGCTTGTTAAGATAGAGGAGGGAACTCAAAATCCTGAACTGAAATTGAAGAAAAATTGGGCTCCCCTGTAGCTCACCCAGTTGAGCAGGCGACCCACGAATCCACTGCACAGTGGTCGTGGGTTCGACTCCCGCTCACGGCCCTTTGCTGCAGGTCTCTCCCCCCTTTCTTATCTATCTCAACAAATATTAAGTTGTCAGGGCAATTTCATTAAGTTACCTCAACCTGATAATGCAGGTATTTGTCTTTAAACTACAAAAATATCAAGTTGATGCAATTACCAACATTACTGTGTCCACCCAGCCCATTAAAATAATGTTTGCAATTTAAAAAGGTTTAACAGTATCAGCATTTCAACACCTATTGGTTTCTTGAGCTAAGCACAGTGCAGTGCAGGACTGATGCATGAGGCATGGTCAGGTGTTAGAGGTGATGCAGATGAAGCTTTCATGTGGCCGTACAAAAGTAATAAATCAAATCAACCCAAGATTTACAAAACACTGACCCAGTTTTTTTTGTACTTTGGAAACTGTCAGAGTTTCACATATCATCTAGATGATTTGTCAAGTGTCCAGTCACCATGGCTGTCATTCCCAGAAGCAGCAGTTTCTTCCGCCATCTTATTTTCCATTTTAATGAAATGGAAACATTAGCCAGGCTCCGAATCCGTCTCACTCAGAGCAACTTGGAGTGTTGAAACTGAGCGTCTATAAGCAGAACAAAAGTCACTTCTTTCCTGTGAATAAGCTGCAAATCTGGGCCAGCCACTGCTGAGACCCACCGTGGCCCTTGGGCTCACTTAAGGAAGGCCTGTAAAAACCATGACTGATTTACATCCCGGCTCCTTGGGCTTCCGCGGAGCAGCGCCGCCCCCCGTTCCACTGTGGGTGCTTCAGAGAACCGAGGAGGGGTTGTGAGGGTGCGAGAACCACAGAGGGGTGGGGGGAGAAAGAGAGGGAGAGAGGCTAAGACAGAATAGGAGTGCAGAAAAGAAAGAGGGAGAGAAAAGAGAGCGAAGGAGTGAGGGGGTGAGAGACGGGGGGAAGAGGTCACAAGGGCAGTGCAGGGCGCTCCCAATCAGCGCTGTGTAAACAGGCCTCCTCCTGGAGTGGACAGGTTGCAGGGGGGAGTCCTCCACGGGCCACTGAGGCTGTCAGCAGAGCAGATAACTGATGGCAGGAATGTGGCATTTGTTCTTAAAAAGAGGGAGAGAGGGAGGAAGAAAAGGAGGGAGGGAGGGGAGGAGGAGGAGTTCAACTAGTGGCAGAAAGCGGGGGCCGCCAATTAACATCTACTTGATGCATTCATACAGCCGGGCCTCTGGCTCCTTAAGCCCTGCAGCTGCATTCGTGCTGGCAGGCAGCTCGCTGTTCCCTGGCCCTGCACGCTCACACTGAGATCCCCTTAACTACACAACGGCCTCGGGTCCACGGCTGTACCCTGCTCACATTGTCAGACAGTTCAGTCATTACTCTGTAGACCGCCGGTCAGGGGCTGAAATTTAGGGAATTTGTGAGAAAGTTTCCAGTTTTTTATATCCTCAAGAATTTGTAAGCCAATTTTTCCTCACAAATAAACGGGCAATTGGCAGCGTCTTTGCTGCCACTCCAGGAAGCTCCCTGGTAAACATCAACATGCCAAATCTTTCAGCGTCTTATTGCAATACATCACCACACATTCTGTCACTTTGCTTCAACACCACCTCCCAGTCCGTCTGCATGTTCTCCATTTACATAAAGATTGTGGTTAGGAAGATTGACACCAATTTAGGAGTTAAGCCGCACCGATGGGATTAATGTGATCCACAAGTCAAGTCCTGTCTGCAGCCTCTGCGTGTGTCCTGTCTGCCTGGAGACGGGCATTCATCTCCCTCTGATCCCAAAACAGTTATTAGCCTGTCCTCCCATCAGGAGCATACAGAATCGAGATTGGAGTCCGCTGACCTCGTGTCTGCGCTCAAAAGAGAGACACGGCTCTCCCTCCGCGCCCTCGCTCTGCAAATGGAGCCATGATCCCCGTCTTTGACCCTCCCTCTACCACCACCCGTCGTGGTGGCCTTTGAGGCCAAGTGAGGTGTAAACAAATCCAATATACGCTGCATTGTACGGCACCCCAAGGGTCCCAATGAAGTTACTCTGGAGGTACAAATCACTTCGGGTCACGGTTTGCTTGCTTTTTCTTGCTCTATTTCCCCGAGGCTTGCAGAGAACGCCACCCAGCCACCCACCGCTACCATCATACAGGTTTATTTACACGTGCACGTCTTAGATTGATTGAATGGGCCCCTTTTTTGGGATTGTACCTCCACAGGCCTGTTTAGTGTTCAAACCAGAGACCACCGTGCAGACAAGGAAAGGTCCATACGTTCTGTTCCCTAAATCACAATGCCATCTGAGTCTGGCTGTCGTACACACACCGAGGATGTTGGTCCTTAAGCTTTGCCGTATATCAGCGTTATCGTTAGCGCTGGCAGATGGTAGGACTCTGAGGCTGAGAGCAGGATCACGTCTCGGCTCTGCTTTTTAGGCATATTTGCTTGAAATTTGAATTTCTCTAAATACTACTTTCAGCCTGTAAAACTTGTATGTTCATTCATAAAAAAAGAAAGTAATGTTTAAGCAGCTTGAGTTGTTTATTTCCAAAAGTTGAACCATTAGTGATGATGGACACTATTCACTAAACAAAGAAAATGTGATGGGGGGGAAATAAAATGTTTGTTGTCACTGGAAATATCAGGCAGGAAACACAACAACAACAAGTCGTGTGTCTCTATCTGCTTGTGCTTCTTGCAAACGGTCATTTCAACGTCGAGCACCTGCGATGCATTCCTATCAAGCAATTTTATAAATTGCCCCGGATTCCTCGCGGTCTTTCTACGTTGCTAAACTTTTCAAGGACGTGCAACTGAGCACAGTGTTGTGTAAATAGGGGTGTGCAAACAGCGCAGCGGGTCAGCAGGCCAGAGGACAACTATCCATTTCCTTGAGAACACCCTCCCCTAAACCTGGCAGACAGTTATCAGGTCACTGTGGGTTCAGCCTCAGGGCGTGTCCCGCTGCCTGTCTGCATTTTACCTACAGTACTAGAGGAGTGCAAAGGAATGTGAGACAATCCAGCGCATAGGCGGGAGAAAGGAAAAAAAAAAAAACGTTACAACCGGCCGGCTTTAAGTGGACAGTAAGGATAGAGCTTTTTAGTGTTATCTGCTGGTCTCTGACACAGGCTTTTGCAGGTTATCCTTCCTCTAACGTTTCACGAGAGGCCACCGGCTCAACCTATAACACACTGAAGCTATTGACAGTAATCTGCTTCAGTATCGTGGTGAGACTCGCATGTATAGAGGGAATGACAAAGGCAGTTTCAGTATCACTGGATGCCAACAAAAGCTCCTTTGTGTCCAGTTATGTCACTATGAGCTGTTGCAGGAGTGTTTTGGAGGAGTCCTCACTTGCACTGAGAACCTGTTAGTGGATGCACAGTTCAGTGGAGCAGCAGCAGCAGCTCTGTTTGTGTGTGTGTGAGAGCGATACATGCATCTGCCTGTGTCTGAACACATGAATAAGAGATTGTGTTACGGGCCAGTGGATCCATTCATATGATGTGATGTAGTGTAGTTGCTAGATGGCAGTTGCTCCAGATGCACATCACTTAAGTTCACTTTTTAGGTAATTGGATGTGACACGTCTGCGAGGCTGGTGACGGCCAAACTAATGTGAGCAGCAATGCAGTCTGACTTGTCAGCATGGGCTGTTGAGTCAAGTCGCAGCCCGTGAATATTCTGCTTAAACTACGGTTTGCGTCTGCGGTTCTGAGCTTTGGTTTTGCGAGTTGTATGCCCATAAACCTGCTCAACTTAAGCACGTCTTCATCACCTGTCACGTCAGAAACACGTCCGGTAAACTGGTTTTAAAGTGAACGGGAAAAGTGATCGATCTTTCATTAAACTCTTCAGTCACTTTGGTCAAGTTTGTAATTGCACAACTATCGACTGGAGTGGCAGAAGGTGGATGTTGCTGTGGTGGTAAGCCCAACGTATACCAGAATACTATTAAACACCCCACTACAGCAAACTTCACATGAGGACTATGGGTACGTTTCTTAAGGTTCTTCTGATACACCAACATACTCGACATTAAAACCACTGGCAGGTCAGGTGAAAATCTTCTTACACTGCAATGTCTTAATGGGAAACCTTGCTACTACATGCACCACCCACTTAAGCGTCGTTGCATTCAACGCCAGCCATGGCACCCCCCAGCAAGGAGCTGCACCCCGCCACAACAAAGAGCCCAAGGTGTTGACCTGGCTGCTAAACTCCTCAATTCCAAGTCCAAACGAGCATTCATGGGACGCACTGGGACAAGCTTGTTCCCTGGAGGCCCCCATCTCGTAGCCCAAAGGACTCAAAGGACTTGTTGCCAATGGGTGCTAGACGCCATAGGAAACCCCCACAGGTCCCGAGTCCATGGCCTGATGGGTCAGGGAGGTTTTGACGAGAGAGACCTACACAATAGGTTGTTTAATAAGGAACTTTTAGCTGTTATATGGTGTTTTTAGTCCACTCAGACATCACCATCTTCATATGAAGTTTATCATATAGACCAACAAAACAAACCCTCCATTCTACTTCTAGTGCATTCTGAGTTAACACAGCGGTTGGAGATGTTGGATCCTTCACCACAATGGAAACAAAAAGGTGGAAAGCACCAATTAGAGAGCTCCATCATTTATCTATCAGGCTACTTTTACAACCATTAATCCAGTACTTTTAGCTAACTGTTGAGAGCCCTCGGCCTCCTTGTTAACTCGTCTTTATGAACTCCCAACTGCAACTCATAGATCTGTGTTACAGCTGACTCAATATGGGCATACCTTCTTTTTTTCTTCTTCTTTTAATCAAATCATTTTCTCTTCTTCTTTCTCAAATTAGCTAGCTCCTGGCAAATGGAAAAATTCCCTCCTGGTTGGGAATCATTTACTCTCACCATTTCTCAGTGATGAGTTGATATCAACCTTATATTATGCAATCATGGTGGTTGAAAGTGTGGCTTTATTCCCAGAATTCCACATGCTTTACACTCGTGGATCTGGCTCATCGCTTTTGGGCCCTAACCATCAAGTATGAGAGGCAAAGAAGATTTAATTAACTAGTCTGGGGAGAATAATAAGCTGTACACAATTAAGCAACATTGTGTAAGTGCTTTTCCCAGACCCAGCTGGGCTATGGTGAGATAGGTGGGTCTGCGCAGCACATCCTGAGGCTAGCGAGCTGGTGCAATTACAGTGCTGTCTCAGAGCATCAGGTATTTTAAATATAATAGGGTTTGGCCTGGTTTCTCTTTGCCCCAGTTAAAGTTCCCTTTCTGCTCTGCCTAATTAGACAAAAACAGCTCCCTCCTGTACTGTAAGTCTGAGCCTCAGCCGAACATTACTGAGGCTTCGCCGCCGCTCTAAACGGACAGACAGGCGACGTGCACATGCGGATCATTCACTTTGCTGTGTACTCGTCACAGATGAAGACGACAGTGCAACACCTGCGCCTTTATTACTGATCAAAGTTGCATATTTTAACAAGGAGGGACCACATCCAGCTCTGACAAAAGGGACCTTCGCGTATCAACAGATGCGGCTTCGTTCATTATCTATGGAGGAATGTCAGGATTCAGATCTGTGAAATGCCATTTGCTGAACGCTGACAGACGCTCCGGCACACTCCAACAACCAATTACGCCAAATTGACAGGACACACAGAGACACACAACCTCTGCATGGGATTATGCATGTGTGTGTTTGCTTTTTGTCTGTAAGCCATTAATATTAACTATGGCAGGAGAAGGCTGCGTTTGTCAGAGCTTTGCTGTGGTTTGTTCTCTATGTGTAAAACACAAGACAAGAGAGGGAAGAACATGGCAACGTTTCTGACTCGAGTGTACAAACTCTCCTTTTTCAACAGCAGCACAGCAATGTTTTCGCTCATCTTAGCATGATATTTAAATAAATTTAAAAGCATTACATGAATAAGTTACATTTAAGACATTTAGCATAGCGCCCACATTTGGTTCATGGATGACTGAATCAAATACTCCTATTGAGGATATGCATTTTTAATAGCATGTCAATGTTCATTGGTTTTTCATGCTATTTACAGACCCACTGGGGTGCAAATTAACTTTCCAAATTAAACTTGCTTTCTGGGTTTTTTGGTTGCGAATATTGTATGTAATATATTAAGCATGCTGTTGGATCTCCATGCTGACAGGGCCTAAAGAGATTATTTTTTTCCAAGAGCGCAACCTCAGGGTGAGATGTTTATTGAAAATTCGATGAAAAGGACCATCGCTTATGGAGTCAAAAACAGCCTCCAACACATTACAAATTAAGCAGATAGTGATATAAACCTAGTGTTGAACTCAGAAGGGGTCTCATAAAGCAGTATGGATCCATATTCAGAAAAACAATGAAGTTATATTTTTGACAAAAGAAAGGTTCCTGGAGGAACTGTCAAAAAAAAACAAAAAAAACCGCCAGAAACACCTAAAAATCTCATTTCAGACAGCGCTAGATGTATTACTCCATGACCTTTTAATAATATTTATGACTAGATAAAAGAATCCAATGGCTATATTTCAATGCAAGTCAAGTTTTCCAGAGTCCCTCCAGACAAATCCCCGAGCATCCGCACACAAAGTAACACCAGCCTCTACCTCACAGATGCTGGATTTCAGCTGCGGTCAGCTGTGTTTTCCACCGCACTTCTGTCTGCAGCAGCTAATAAGACTATTTCAGCCGTCTACCTGCAACTGATGGCTGAGATGCACTCCTCAATAATGCATTAGACAGGCAGGCTAGCACCCCTGGGTCCCCTCTCGCTCTCTCTCTCTCTCCCTCCTCCTCCCCCCACCCTGCACATACTGTACAGCCGAATACAGTGGTGATGTTGCCTCTGCAGCCTGACTCAAAGGTGAGTAAGGCCTATTGATTTGTGGACAGAAAGCACCACTTCTCATCTTCTCTGGGCCCGGCTGCAAAATGGATTGGGGTGAAGAGGATGGTGGTGGTGGTGGTGGTGGGAGTAATACACAACAAAAAAAAAGAAAGAAATGTGAGGGAGATGGAGAGGGCAGGGGGGGAGGTGTAGGGATGTTGGGAAGAGGGGGCTCAAGAGAAAGAGAGAGAGAGAAACAAACTGGAAAAAAAATAAGAGAGGCACCGGTGCTTTGTTAGTCTTTCAGCTGCGGTGACATCACTGGGCATTTCTCTGGCCCCCCGAAGGATGGAGCCGGCTGGGGGGGAAGTGGGTTAGAAGAGTTGAGGCCAGGACAGAAGTTGCTGTTGCTCGGAGAAAGCAACTTTCACGGTCTTCTAAACCTCTTGGGTATTGTGCAGCTGAAAAACTTGTAACATCACGATATCTGAAACACGATCAGATAACTATGTCAGCCTGAGAGTGTGCAGATTTTTTTTTTTTTTTTTACTCCAGCACTAAGAGAAAGAGCTCACTGCAGCTCATACATCCTCACCAATTTGACAACACGCATGAAGAAGCCTGCTGCAGATACAAATGAAGAGTTAATTTGTGAAAACAGGTAACAGAAAAGTGATTTTTATTGTTGTTTGCTTGAGATAATATCAATCAAACTGAAGTAATTGAGTAGAAATGACAAAAATAGAGATAACTTAAGTTTGACTGATGTTGTCTCAGGTAGATGATGGGGAAGTGGCTTTTCTGAAGGTTTGTGACGATGTCTGTTTCTGCAAATGAACTCTTCAAATGCAGAAAACTCAACTCTCACTAATGACCAGCCTTCATTGGTGTATATGGGATAATAGTTTTCTGCACATGTCTGTATTTGGTTGCATCCAAAATTATTGTCCTTTTGTTTGTTACAAAAGGACAATAACTTCTAATAACTTGTTTAACTGTAAACTAAATTGTATAATTCATCCTACATCCACCCAACCGGTGGAGGCAGATGGCCGTCCCTTCCTGAGCCTGGTTCTGTCAGAGGTTTTTTTTCTCCTGTGGGGGTTTTCGGTTCCTTCCCACTGTTGCTGACTGCTGAAGCTTATAGGGAATCCAAATGTTTTGCATTGTTGGGTGTCTCTGCCTTTGTGAAACGCTATGAGATGACTTGTTGTAAATATGCGCTATACAAATAAAATTGAATTAAAAAAATTTAATTGAATCCAACCTGACCTCAAAAAAGTTGCGTTCCTGTACAACTAAACTGCATTAACGATTTGAAAGACACTCCAGAGAACAGTGATCATGTCCAGTGTTTATATAGAGACGCAAGTTTTATTTTCACTTTACTGTCAGTTTAATCGCTGGTTTGGTTCAGACACCGAGCCTACATGGCTAGATTTAGGAAATGATCTCACTTTGGTTAACTATTTCACAATGATTAGTAACTGTTAGAAGTTTACGTGGTTCGGAAAAAGTCCCGATTTGTGTTAAAATATGACTTTTTCACTACATGTTAGAGGCTCCATATTACCAGGGATTGGGTTAGTAATATATAAAGCAATCAAATAAACAGCAAATTGATTTAAAATGTATTTGTGAGAAATCTGAAATAACTTTAATCTGCAGTTTAGTTTAATAAGAAAGTCATTTTGTGGAAACATTTCTGTGTTTGGTTGTGCTGTTTGTGTTTGCAGTGGTGAAGTGAATGTGTAGCTTCAGTTTGTGAGCACCAGACATTTAAACTGATGTAATGTTTGAAATATCCCATAATAATCTCATCATGTCAGCCTGGATTGAAACCGTTCTTACTCTACTTCTCCGAGATTCGTCCGATAAACAGCCAAGCCGGTGAAGTTAACCAGAGCGGAGCCGAGATAAAGACCATTGTCTCCTTATTTGTCTCTGTCCACCGGTGGCTCCCTAAGTGGACTCGCTATTGATAACTACACAATGCTTCCCTTCCCGCGCGACAAAGGCTCCCTCAACCAGATGGCAAATTAGTGCCAATTGTTCAAAAACAATGTGGACGGCTGATGACAGACGTTCAGGGTGCGCGGCGGCGGAGACAAGCAGCAGGCCGTTGTTTGGACAGAAGATTTTTTTTCCATTCAGGCTTCTCCTGCGCTGCACTCCCACACCGAGCGAGCGAGCGAGGGGCGACTGGGAATCATTATTTAGTACTCCGGGGGCCCCGGCCGTTTAACACACGTCCGCCAAGTTCAATCTGCCCTCCGCAGACGCATGGACTTGTGATTTCTCTTCCAGCGTGTTGGCGGAAAACAGACGAGGTGCTGCTGATGCACTCGCTCGGGCACAGTTTTGACAGCAACCTTTTTTTTTCCTGCATATAATCTGTCCACGCTTTCAGGTCATTAAAGTAGCACCGACTTTGCAGCGGTATGTTATTGGGCTGACGGCTGAAGGTATCGGTTAGCTGTTCGCTTATCGCAGCTTTTCACCGGTCTGGAGTGTTGTCATGTGAAGCTGTTCGCTGATTTCAGCATCGTAGGGTTCAGACGTCTTCCTTCGCTCCGTTCTTACGGCACTCCGCTGGAATGAAACAATACGTGTTGTTTCTGGCCATTTCTTGAGGTTTACTCACCGTTAATGACTTCAGCAATGGAGCTAGTGACACACTGCTGACACGCTGGACAATTCCAGCGTTTGTACGAGCTGAGGAAAAGCTGGCGGGAGTGGATGTTTTATGATGAATTGCCCCACTTGCTCTGCGGCGTCTGGCTTTGAGAAAATAAAATCAGCCAGTTTACTAATGTCCCGTAGAAGTTTCCGAGGTCTTTTCTTTTTTTTTTTCCACTAGTAAATTGAAATGTAAAAATGTATGTGTTTAGTTTGGTCAGTTATTACAATGGCACACAGAGAGCGAGATGAGGTAGTGGTGTTCGGGATTATATTTAGAGAGAAAAGAAAAAAAAAAGGAGCACGAGCTCGGCTGAAAACCACAAAATGAAGAGGCCACAGCTTCTGTTCAAACAAGCATAACAAACCAGGACTTATTTTAGCCTTGCTGGTTAGCAGTCCAGAGGACACACACTTCTGAGCGGACAGCTGCGGTATTTACCAGAACCACAATCTATTACCATTAGATAATAAATCAAAAATAAAAGACAATGCCAAGAATAACAGCCATAAAATATAAAAAGATCGCCCCCATTACAACATGGCTCGCTCTGAGAGTGTGCAATTAGTTTTTATTTTATATGGCATATTGTTCATGCACCAGAACCAAAGAGAGGAAATGTTTGAAAAGCAAAAAAGGCAATCAGGGAAGACTGATCACAGAGGACTGGTGGAGCGAGCTATTATTGTAACTCGTGGAGCCGTGCATTTATACATTATGGGATGTAGCCTACCCAGGTTTTCCTAAACATTTGAGTCACCGTTCTCCACTGGTTGTGATGTGCTGCTGTGGTGGAAGCAGACTGGTCCTGTGTTTGTTTCTTGTCCTGGTTGCTGCCACACAGTAACCAGTCAACCCGTCAGCAGGGCGAGAGAATCCGTCATTCACCGACCATACAAGAGTTCAGCACAACGAGACTGCAGTTATGCAAGTAGCTCTGTGGGCCTGTACAGATGCACAGCAGTGCTTTTGATGCATTCATGCAGTGAAAGAACATTAACACTCTCACAATGTGAGTTTCTACCCACAGGCGATCAGGCTGTTGAACAACCAGTCCTAACTGGTTATTAATCGGCCTTCTCATCCTCTGCGCTCGCACTTTCTCACTGCCATTTTGTACGATAAGTATGCGTCATAAAGCATTGTCGCACGCTCTGTTGCATTTGCACAATGAAACCTGTTTGGTTTATACATAAATATTGTAAAGAGAAATCTGCTGCTGTAATTGTTGGGATGTAAAGTTTTATAGTTTGTGTACGATGGTCTCAACTTTTATTACGACATGCTGGCACTGATAGGTCATACTTAAAGTTCTGATTGTGTGAATTACCGTAATTTCCGGACTATTGAGCGTACCTGAATATAACCCATGAACTTTAAAAAGAAAACAGGTTTTGTACATATACAGGTCGCACTTGTCTATAAGCTGCAGGTGTCCACGTTGTAACATGAGATATTTACACAGAAAGATTTTTAAAACTTTTAGTTAAATACGTACCGGTAACATACACTAATACGTAAATGCTTTTTTCAGAACAGTGCCTGTAACAGGGCTGGTTAAAAAATGAAAAAATCCAGCAGTCTACCAGGAAAAGTCATTGATCGCTATCTTCATCTTCCTGCTGCACTAAAACCACTAAAGTCGTCTTCTTCAGTGTCGGAGTTGAATAGCCTCAGAATTATTTCGTCACACACTTCCTCAGTCTCTCTTTCATTGTCGCTCTCAATGTCACTTTCGTCAAATTCGTAAAAATCCATAAATTAGCTGCATTATTGTTTAAACCACAGTGTTCAAAAAGTTGCAGCTTATAGTCCAGACATTACGGTACCACTTAAATGTCAAATGATTAAAAAAACTGTACCTCCTCAATAATTGCATTACTTCTTAGTTGAACAGCAGCATATTTGGGCTTGTGTTAAATTAACAATTAAATTTAGATTATATTAAAAATACAGGACTCACTCTGTTCATTCATTGTGGGGTAAATAAAAGTCATCTCCCAACACATTTTGCACTCATGAGCACCCTCGTACCTCCATGCTTCACTGGCAGGACATTCACTGGAGTAGACCTGGCCAGGTTTATGCAAACATGCTGGAGCTTGACTCAGCCAAACAGATTTATCTCTGTCTCATCTGACCAGAGAGGGTGCTCCCAAAGTTCATTAGGCTTCTTTTCACATTATTTAGTAAAGATTCATCTTGCAGTTTTGTGCTAAAAAGCAAGCAAGGTTATGATTTTTTCTTTGTCTTGGACTCAGATAACCTCTGTGTCAAGTCTGAGGCACGTGTCCATCTGTTTTTCAGACCAACTTGTGTAAATAGGTGTCACTTTAGAAGTAAGGCCACTGATATAGCTTGTCTTCTACCTGTGGATTACTGCTGCAGCTATGTTTTAACCAGTTTTAAGTTGGTCTCCGATCTTCCCATATCCTCATCCAAAAGAAAAACTTCTTAAAAGCTGAGAAAGTTCAGGTGCTCAAAGATCATTTTATGACAACATTCAGGCGATCAGATTAATTGGAAAGCACCAGGTGCACTTCATTTGGTTTCAGTGATCTCAGACTTTCTAACTTGTGTCTAAGTGACAACAGGTGTGTTTACTTTGTTGTATTGAGTTTCGACTTGGTGGCCTGAATTTTCAATTAAGTCGTTCTAATGTGTGTCTTTAATTTCTCATAAGAAGAAATATTCTTCTTGTCAGATTAGAAACAGTACTAGTTGTTTTTCTTGTAGATTAGTCGTAGCAACTGAACTTGTTTGAGTTCCTTGAAGACGTTCCACCTCTCATCCAAGAGGCTTCATCAGTTCTGACTGACTAGTTGGGAGTTCCAGATACTGATATCTTTAAGGATCCATTAACAATGAGTTTTAGTATCAATTGGGGGTTTGTTGAAACTGAATCTGGAACTCCCAACCAGTCAGTCAGAACTGATGAAGCCTCTTGGATGAGAGGTGGAACGTCTTCAAGGAACTCAAACAAGTCCAGTTGCTACGATTAAACTACGAGAATAACCACGACCTGGATGACTGAGAATCTTCACAGACTATGTTAGTTGCTGAGAGGTGACAGAAGTTTGAATCATTTGACATTTAAGCGATCTTGCACAGGGGTGAACTAACTTCTGTTGTATATAGCATGTAGTAACCAGCAGCAACAATGACATTGTAGTGCCACTACAACTAAGGACGAAAGTCTTTTGCTGCAAATATTAGGCAGGTAATATTTACCAGGTTCAACACCTTATCTAACTGGGTTTGCATGCGGACATGCAATTTAAATTTTTTTAAACAAAGGCACAGCTGAGACTGATGTAAATATCATGATCAATGCTTTTATCAGTGTTTCTGATTGTAAACCAAATAACTGAACAAATTTTTAGACAGATGGTCCAGGATGAACAGTTGAATGATAAAAAGTATCCTCTGGAGATCATGAATATGCAAGCTTGCAGCAGTTCTCGATCACTCTGTCATGGTCGAAAAGATAAAAGTTAAAGCTAAAGTTGTGGGGACCGTAATCTTTTAGAAATTTGGTTTCCCACAATTAAACGAACATCCATCCATTATCTATACACCTCTTAATCCTCACTAGGGTCATGGGGAGCTGGAGTCTGTCCCAGCTGACTCAGGGTGAAGGCAGGTTCACCTGGACAGGTCACCAGTCTATCACAGGGCTACACTTAGAGACAGACAACCAAGCACACTCACATTCACACCTACAGACAATTTAGAATCACCAATTAATCTCAACATGTTCTTGGACTGTGTGGGAGGAAGCCGGAGAACCCGAAGAGAACCCACACTGCACGGGGAGAACATGGAGACTCCACGCAGAAAGATCCTGGGTGTCCTCACCGGGATGCGAACCTTCTAGCTGCGAGGCAATGGTGCTAACCTCTGAGCCACCTTGCAGCCCTTAAACGAACATGATCTACTGTATTGCTATTTAAAATGCATGTTCTCCTCATTGAAAATTCTTGCATATCAAATCAAGCACTTAATAACCCAACAGTCAGCCAACCAGGCGGTGATTGAGGTGTGTTGACGTGATATTTTTATTTTGTGCAATCCATTCAGCAGATGTAAAGCTATTTCACCAAATAACGGGAAACTTGAACAAGCTAGTGGTGGTAAAGTTCAGAGCACAATCAACCAACAACAATGGCTGTATTATAGCTGTCAACACACTGCATTTTAGTCTGGATCAAAATGATAAACCCACAGACCGAGGTGCCCACAAAAACCCTCAAAACACCCAAAAGGCACCTGAGCAAGGACAAAAAAATCCCTTCAGGTAAGTGGTTAATTCTTCCATGAGACATTATTTATGAAGCCATCCACTGAACCCACTCACTGAAATACCACGAGGCAACGTTTACGATGTTTGTGCTCTCCCAGGTGCGCGGTGGGGGGGAACGCATCCTCGAGAAGAAAACATCGACTGCGTCTTCTCATTGCCCAAACGGAGCCAGTCGCAGCCTGAGAAATATCAATTCACCTTCCCTTTCATGTGAATCTGAAAAAAATGCCCCAATTAAACACAAACACTATAAATCAAAACACCTGCTAGTGACGATGCAAGATTTTCAAAGACGCCCTTAACTTCTTTGAACATCTCCCTCTTCTCTCCATCTCTTCCGTTAGAGCATTGATTTACAGCCTGTGACTTCATATAAAAGTTGATGAATAGAGAGGTTGCGGGTACAGAGAGATACAGTGTGTCCTGTCTGCAGCAACACTGGAAAAAACGAACCTCCGGGGAAAACGGAGGGGACGACGTGTTCGGGCACGTCGACTTAAAAGCAGGTATAGGGAGCCCCTCAGCACATCCTGGCACTCCAGTTCCTGCCATTTGTTCTCCGTCTCTGGGATAAAAACCCGGCTGAAAGCACAGGATGTTGGATGTAGACAGCTCGCCTCGTTTTGGACACATTTGTCTACAATTACTGTCTGGGTTCCCTCTGGGGGGAACCTGTGAAGGTATCCCTGCTTCCTCTCGGTCCTCTATTCACTCCGTTCCTGCACCTTTAAGTCCCCGTGTCCTCGTGATTTCACCTGTTGACAAAAGCAAAGCGAGCCATGTGAGGCTCCCACCCTACCGCCTGGCTTCTTCTTTTCTTTTCTCTCTGTCATTTCGCCTCAAATCATGATTTGGAAATCTACCCCACAATTAAGTCATTTTTCAGGAATTTGGCTCGGCGGTACTGAAACGCTAGATGGAGCCGGTCTGATTGGGCCAGAGCTGGAGAGTGTATTTACTCTCCTCTTCCTCTCAAAGTGTCATTTGTCACGTTCTTGGCAGCCAAGCGGAGCTCCGGAGGAGACAAGCGAAGGCCTCCTCGATACAAAACCTGCCATCGTCGGGAGAGGGAGTGTAAATAAATAGCTCACCTGTCCCAACACTTTCATTTAACGAAGCGGGGATAATTCCCCGCTGGAATTGAGCGGCGGCGATCGGTTTACCAACAGCATCGGCCCTCCCCCGTCATCCCGCCTGACATTTGTAATGATAACTGAGTTAATGCTAAAGCCTCGCTGCCTCGTCTCCCTCGTTCTCTTTACACGCAGATTAATTTCAGCCTCGGTTTGACAGACAGACACATCGTCGAAACCTGCCCCGCTGCACAAGGTTACCGAGTCAAGGCTGGCATCAGGAATGTGTATGCACCTGCATGTGTGTGTGTGTGTGTGTGTGTGTGTGTGTCTCATTGCCTGCCTTCTCTTCACCGCCTGCCAAAGCCACTTCCTTAAACATGTCAGACATAATCCTGTCATTGCTGAAGGGGAAATAGTGGAGGCCGGTAGGCAGGCAAGCCAGAGAGAGAGAGAGAGAGAGAGAGCAGACTGAGAGAAGATAAATAGTCCAGGTTATACGTCCAGGTGTGGCTGTCTGCACCACACACCTGTACCCAGAGCCATATTTAGAAATCGGCTAAATCATCCTCTTGAAGCCTCGGCTGGCATTTTTGGCACGGTTACAGCTATATTTTTAAAAACACAAAGCCACAGTAGCGGTGGATAGTGGATGTGGGTTTGAGGTGTTCCTGTCTTTTTGGCAGAATTTCAGTCTAAGTGGAAAAACACAGATGTCAACACGCCTTTTCTGGAATCGTGCACTCAGCTCCATCTTTTTTTTTTTCTTTCCCCCACTCACACTTACCAAACTAGACTTAGTCATAATTACTTACAAGTGTGCAACGGATAATACTGGTTCATCGTAACATGACAACGACAACAAAGCCCAACAAGACGAGAAACGTGAGCAGTAAAAGCTGCCATATTAAAAAAACAAGAAACAGATTATCTAAAGGCTTTATTTAGATGTCAGACAGCAGCTAAGTAAGAGTGTCTCAAGTGTTCTTAATAAGAAAACATGGATCTAGTCTCTACATTGCGTCATAGTTCTTCAAGGTCCAGCATATGCTCTGGAACCACCTTTCTAATCTGCAGCATTTCAACCCCGTGGTGTTGGTTTACAGGCAGCGTTGGCATCCTTCAACCTGCAGCACCAGTGTTATACAGGTAACACTTGCACCATATTAGTAGATTTAGTTTGAACATTTGGAGAGACATGTGATAGAACAGTCCTGGGATCCATAACCTTGGACATTTTGAGCATCAAACTGTTAATTTCCTGTATTCTGGTACATATTTGTGCCTTTTACTGCATCAACATATGCTGGAAACAACTCTATATGTGAAGGAAAAAATGAAATTCAGATAACAGATGATAATTTAGAATATAATGGAAAGTCATTGAGACATTGAGAAAAATTAATTCTCCTGTAGATCAATTTATCCCTGATGCTAACATCAAGATCTACCCTGTCAGTCTGGCTTTTGAGTGGTTTTATTAGCTTTGTTTATTTGTTATTATTACTATTTTTAAAATCACATTTTTTTATTGATTTCTCTATTTATTCACTAATTTACACATTATAGTCTATTTAATCCATTTATTTTTTATTATTCTCATTTGCTTTTGTGAAATTCGACCTATACTTTGTCATTTTTATCTCTTTTATCATTTTCTCTCTTTTTATCATTATTGTCCTAACTTGCTTTTATAATTGGACTGTTCCTGCCTCTGAGGTTTCCTTCCTGCATGCATTTATTTGTTATAACATCTCCTCAGTTCATCAATCCCTGTTTTATTGAGCTCCTCATTTTTAGATGCTGGCGCAGTTGTTTGCATTGTTTTATTTTCTTTTTATTCCTTTTACATCTGTAAAGCACTTTGTGTTACATTTAGTTTGAATGAAAATATAACTGAGTGATTGACTCAGCAGTCATAAAGCCACGATTTACTCATTTGTCATCTTTTGTTTGAGGAAGTGACGTCTTTAAATGTGCAGGTGGCACCTTTTCACATCCTTTTTAATTCATAAACGTCTGAGCTTTAATAACTTATATGTGTGGCAGAAAGATTTCTGCTCATGTTGAAAACTTTCTGCACATTCAGAACATATGTGTGAATGTGCTCCAAATGTTGAGGGGAGCATCTTCTGTGACATCTCTACCTCTGAGCATCAGTTCACATGTAATATTAGCATTTTTAAGCACTGCTTTACAGGTAGCATTGGCGTTCCTCAGTGTTGGTTGACAACTGGTAATACAATCTTCCAGCATCACTTTACAGGCAGCATGAGCATCTTTGAGATAATTTTGGTTTGCAGGTCATATGAGTGGGCTGCAAGGTGGATCGGTGGTTAGCACTGTTGCCTCGCAGCAAGAAGGTCGCCGGTTCGCGTCCTGGTGAGGACACCCGGGATCTTTCTGCGTGGAGTCTGCATGTTCTCCCCGTGCAGCGTGGGTTCTCTCCGGGTTCTCACACAGTCCAAAAACATGTTGAGGTTAATTGGTGATTCTAAATTGTCCGTAGGTGTGAATGTGAGTGTGCTTGGTTGTCTGTCTCTAAGTGTAGCCCTGTGATAGACTGGTTACCTGTCCAGGGTGTCCCCATCCATCCATCCATCCATCCATCCATCCATCCCCCAGATGGACAGATGGATGGATGGATGGATGGATGGATGGATGGATGGATGGATGGAGGTCCTATGAGTAGAGAGTAGCCACCCTACATCCTCCTCAGTCAGCAAACCTTCACCAATGCTTTCTCCATCACCTCAGACATGATCCTAAATTCCAGCTCTGTTGATGCTATCGAGCTGCTTTGTTAATTTTTCACGTAAACACATCTAAATCAAGCATTAAAGCTATGAGTACAAGCCTATCCCTCAGTGACCCGACTTACTATCACTGTCCAATCAATGCTGTCGTCTGATTGGCTGTCTCGCACTTTTACTCCTGCTACACCTTTTGCAGTTTGAAGAACTTTGGCAGGTCACTGCTGAAGAGGGATGTTGTCTATAAACTGTCCTAGATGTCTATGTTTACTCAAGAGGAGGATGTTCATGCTTCTGCAGCCCTTTGGTCCTCAAACCTGTGAATTCACAGCAACGTCTCCGCGCCTGTGATAGTATTTGTGCATATGGAAAACAACATGAATGTATTTGTTTTGTCTGTGACTTCCTTCTCCTGTCACCGTGTGTGCCGTGAACATGCATCACTCTCTCTAGCAGCGACACCAAGTGAAAGATCGTCCTCCCCCCCTCCCTCCGAACAGCACGGAGGCACCGATAAAAGAGGGAGCCGACAGGCTGGCAGGAAGAGATAGAAGATACTGTCCTTAAAATAAAGAAGTCAGCCCCTCCATTCCATCTGTCAGCGACACCAACCTGCCGTCTCCTCCACTTCAGATTGTCTTGGCACCCTCTGTCTTCCTCTGTTCGTGTGAGCGAGGATTTCTTGGCTGACACGCATTAGCTGAAACTAAACTAAAGAGCACGTGCAGTAATTCAGAGGCTTCTTGGTTGTTTTTGCAGCGAGAGGCGGCACATGGGAAACTCTGAGGCGCTGCTCTACAAAGACGGTGGAGTGAGAGGTGAAAGACAGGAGTGAAGGTTGAGGCTTTGCCATCAGTTTTAAGTTTTTTGCACATGCAGGATTGAGCCCATTTAAAAAGCTGGTGCTTGTATGTGGAGATCAGCATGATTAGCTCTACCTGCTGCGTCCTGTGCAGGGCTGTGGGGAGGCTGGAGCTTATTCCAGCTGGCATTTGGTGAGAGGCAGCTTAAACTCTGGACAGGTCGCCAGGCACCTTCACAGGCACAAAGAGACTTCAAGATCAGCATGAGCCCAGCTGAAATCAAGAGGTTTCAAACTGTGAGGTGTACCTCGCAATGAGAGAGAGATGTGAGGTGAGAGGGACAGGTAGGAGTTTGTTCTCCTAATTTGCTCTGCTTACCAACACAGTGGCTGTGATATGTGAATAAATTCAGGTAATTCTTCCCCATTGCCACAATCTGCGTTAAAACTCCTCCTGTGGTTCATAACTCAGACAAATCTAAGCAAACAAAAATTATACACGTTTTTAGATTCCGTGTAACTCCATCGTCATTAAATGTCCAGAAACTGAAAAAAGTACTGCTTCTAATAACTCCAGAATCTGCCTGAGGGTGAGCAGGTTTACAGCTTTTTTCAGTGTGAGAATAACATGTCTTTACACCCGTTAGGACTCTGCAAATAGGAAATACTACCGTAAATCCTGGACTAATGAGCACATCTGAATATACGCCGCATCCATTTAAAAAGAAAACAAGTTTTGTACATATACAGGCTGCACTTGTCTATAAGCTGCAGGTGTCCACGTTGTAACATGAGATATTTACACAGAAAGATGTTTTAAACTTTTAATTAAATACGTACCGCTAACATACACAAATACGTAAATGCTTTTTGCCTGTAACACGGCTGGTTAAAAAAATAAAAACTACAGCAGCCTACCAGGAAAAGTCATTGATCTCTATCTTCATCTTCCTCCTGAAAACCACTAAAGTCGTCTTCTTCAGTGTCGTAGTTGAACAGCCTCAGAATTACTTCGTCACACACTTCCTCAGTCTCTCTTTCGTTGTTGCTCTCAATGTCACTTTCATCTCGAGCCAAATTCGTAAAAATCCATAACTTAGCTGCATCATTGTTTAAGCCGCAGTGTTCGAAGCGTGTGAAAAAAGTAGCGGCTTATAGTCCAGATATTACGGTAACAGCTCACTTGTCACACTTTTTGCTGAAATCTTTGGGTACAAATTTTGTTTAAAGACGCTCAGTTATGAAATCTAAAACAACAGCAGTGATAAAATGCATTAAAGTGGATATGATATAAAAGGGAGAATGCAGTTATCTTCACTTGAACTTTGAAAATCCACAGACTAAATGTGCAAAGGTAACCGGAGGCAATGCAAAACTTACTCACTTTCTTGGCAGTGAATGTGAAATACAACCAAATATAAGAATAAACTAATTGCATTTACACTTTCCATGAGGGATCCTGGTGTCTTTGGATATGAGACAATGTGTTTTAACAGTCTGACGTTCTACCTGACTGCACGCTGCCAAAGCTGCATTCACTTCTATACTGTTTTTCTCTCACTTCAGTCCAAAGTTTTGAGGGTTTCTCCCTCTTGACAAAATGGAGGAAAGCATTCCTCCAACTTGCACCGTGCAGCTGTAGTCCAACATTAACAAAGCCCTCCGAAGCATATATCACCCTGCCATGTAATTCAATCTTTCCCAGAGGTTCAAAAAACAAACCGTATTCCTCCGACCAAGGCTAGAAGTAGCATCTGTCAATAAAGTATAAATGAAGGGCTTGATTATACAGCTGGCTGGCCGCGAGCCATCTCTCCAAAGACAGGAGAGGAGGAAGAGCGAAAGAAAAGAAGACGAAAAGTAAGAATCTGGTTGTTTTACTTCGGCCGGGCCCTTCCTCGCCCATGCTATGCAGCAGCTGTAAACGCACCAGTCAAAACAAATCTTGGATGCCAAGGGCTATTCTGCTTTCTGCGCACACACCTCGGCTCCACCTATACACACAAACACAAACCTGTGCGGTATGCCTTGGCTGCTGCTGTGTACCTGGGCCGTTATCTCTCTCTAATAGTCTTTCTCGGTGCTCGGTAACGTGTGAGGCCGACGGCAGAATCCAACCGCGCCGGCTCGGTGAATGTTCATCCACTTGTACGCTGCGGATTGAACTTTCTCATGTGGATTCAAACACAAATAATCCGTTCGTGAACAGTCATGTTTGGTTTAAGAGCCGATGGATACAGCAGAAGGCTCTGGAATTTCAGCAGAAGGGGCGGGGGAGGCCCTCCATTCAGATATATGCCTTAAAAAATAACCTGTCTTCTGTATGCGTGGAAGTCACTCAGGGTCAATCGTACACTTCAGGTCTGCTCGATGATGAAGTTTTCGAGCAGGATGATGCATAAAGCAGAGGCCGGTTATATAAAAGCCTGTAAATACATAAATATACCCGCTTTAGATGAGACAAGACAGGTACGGTTTTATGCTGAAATGGCTCTTTTTGTCTTCTCATGAGTGCTACTTGAAGACGGGCCAAGCGGAGCCGTTCAAAGATGTTTGTGTGCGAGATCCACAGCTCCTCACCCAGCGGAGCCAACAGCGCCGGCCGCATGGAGCGCTCCAATATCCCACCTAGCAAAATAAACCGGCCGATTGAAAAACAACATACAGGCCCGGCTCCGCTCCGGACCTACACCTAAACTTTTCCAGTTCTGCTCTCTCTCTCTCCCCCCCTACCCTCTCCTCACCCCCCGCCAACCACCCCTTTTTTTTTTCCTCCCTCCTCCTATCCACCTCCTTTCTTCTTTTTCACATGCTTTTACAGTGAGGTACGCTGAAAGCTCTCTTTGTTGCCACGGTCTGTGGCGTTTGAATGGTACCAAACAAGCGCCCAAGTGCACCGAGCCCCCAAGACGGCCACTGAATAGAATTCTTCCCCTGACTTCTCCCTGGCCGAGCGACAATGAGTGGGACCACTCCTTTCTAGTCAAGCCCGCACTAATGGCTAAGACAATATTTGCAGGAATGAGGGGGATTTAATTTGCATTCAGGCTGTCTCCATTTCTTTTCACAGGACTTGGGCCTGCTCAGTTCAACTGTGCCGCAGCCTCTGAAAGTACGCTTTCTGCCGATTTCGCTTTGATTTTTTTTTTTTCTTCACTCCCCTCCACCGCTACCAAACCCCCAACCCCGTCTTTTTTGGTGGGGGGGTGTCTTTCAAACACCATTTGCTGCCCTGTGCTTGGATTCTCTAATTCAAAACGGAAAAAGAAGAGTGGGGCAGGGGGTGCTGGGGAAGGAACAGGTGTGGTCAAAGAAGGAGAGGACGGTGCAGCGGAGGGGGACGTTCAGAATATTACTACGAGTTGTTTGCTGTAATATTAAACTCATCCTTGTTTTCTACTCAGTCACACTAATTACACTGTTGTTCAGATTATCCTCAGGTGCAACACAACGTATCAGAATCCTCGTGATCTTGAAGGGTCCACATGAAAGTGCGAATCAAAATATGTAGATATAACAGCCTCCAGGATTAACTATAAAAGCTTTTTATCTTAAACTGATATTCCAAAAGCTATTGTTACAGGTTCAAAATTAGCTCCGGGCTACAAAAATAATTCCTCGGCCGGCGCCCGATTAAATAAAGTAATTAGCAGAGTCGTTTTAAAAAGAGGTGCTTTAGATTACAAAAGAAAAATACAACAGGCAAAAACAGCCCCTAATGCTGACTGACAGCAGAGAGAGTGGTGAGATGTCGTAAAACACCAAACTGTGTTTTTCCTCCAGGCTTTTTGAAGTCCTTTAAAGCAGGTTCCACACACACACATCGACACACACACACATATTAAGCTACGCACACAGAGCTAATTATCACGGCTACGTTTTTACCCATTTGATGCTGAAAATGAAAATGTTCCTGAGGATTGTTACCATAGAAATCGCCTCGCTAAATGCCCGTCGCATCAATTGCCGCCGTATAACTGACTTTTTTGTTTTCTTGGCTGGCGAGAGGCTCAGCGCGGCGCGGCAACAAAAGGACGGCGGAGTGCGACGTCAATTTGGGTATTAAAATGAGAGAACCTGGAATGCAGCCATGAGCCGTCCATCTACAGCCAGACAGACAGATCGTTTGCATACTTAAAGATGACAGTGAAATCTATATTTGGAATGCCGGGCTATGAAGCAGTGATCTGCTGTGTATTTAGTTGGCTTAATGCAAGCAACAAATGAGCTGGGCATCCAAACCAAGGATACACTACCTTTTATGCCACTTTTACCTGCATCCAGGTACTTGTAGTGTTTATTGTGGACACAGCACCTGACAAATCCTCACTTCTGTTAAAGGAACACCTGGGCATTTTGCTACATGCATTTATTTGATCATATCTGTATGTTACACATGAAGCCAGAGCCAGGGAATGCTTAGCTTAGCATTAAGCAACAGGAAGCCTGGCATGCTGGCAACGCTGTAAGGCTGCATAGACACAATGTTGTTGGGAGCTAAATGCTAAATTCACAGTGCTCACAGTGACATTCTGATGCTAGCATTGTGATAATGCTTAGCAGCTTAGTGTTAGCATGCTAACATTTGCTAATTCATCCAAACATCTAGACCTGATGGTGGCACAAGATGAAAGCTCATGGAATCACCAAAGTTATACAGATTTATCCTGACTGGATCATGAATATCTGTATTTTATGATCAACAATCCAATAGTTGCTGAGATATCCATCCATCCATCATCTATACACCGCTTAATCCTCACTGGGGTCGCGGGGGGCTGGAGTCTATCCCAGCTGACTCAGAGTGAAGGCAGGTTCACCTGGACAGGTAACCAGTCTATCACAGGACTACACTTAGAGACAGACAACCAAGCACACTCACATTCACACCTACGGACAATTTAGAATCACCAATTAACCTCAACATGTTTTTGGACTGTGTGGGAGGAAGCTGGAGAACCTGGAGAGAACCCACGCTGCACGGGGAGAACATGGAGACTCAATGCAGAAAGATTCCGGTGCCCCCACCGGGACGCGAACCGGCAACCTTCTTGCTGCGAGGCAACGATGCTACCAACTGCGCCACCCTGCAGCCCATTGCTGAGATATTTTAGCCCAAATTTCCCTTTTTATGTGTGAAACTGCTCAGTCAACTAGATCTCCCATCTCACACCAACATGGCTGCTGCCTTTAAAGACACCCATGACCGCTGCATCAGGGACCGTAGCCCCAATAGGACTCCAGCTCAACCAGGTGAGCTATAGCGACGCCACCATGGCTACTATCTTGATATATTTCATATATCTCTTTTCAAAGTATTACATTATGCATCTACTTGTGCGATTTTAAGGTGTGTAGTCTTTTGTAAATACAGATTATCATGGTTTTATACTTCAACATCTTTGGAGCAGTGGCGGTTCAGGTAGCTGAGCGGTTTGCCTACTAATCCCAGGGTTGATCTTCAGCTCCGCTCACCAAACAGGCCCTCCAGCAGACACTGAACCCAAAGTTGATCCCGATTGCAAGGCAAGCACTTTGCATTGCATTTCTGTTGCCTGTTTGTGTGAATAGTTGAATGAGAAGCACTTTGTAGAACGTAGGTAAAGGTATAAAGCGCTATGTGTAGACGGTTTACAGACAAACTACAACTTTTCTTGACTTGGAAAATGATCTTTTAAACTGACAAACATTTATTCATGGCGCAAGTCAAATGGACTCCAAGAGATTATCGACCAACCAACCAACGAGACCATCCTTAGAGGCTAGCGTGGTGAAAGAAAAACTCCAAAACTCTTTTTAAATGTCCAAAAGCCAAAATATAAGAGCAACAAATTGTGATTTTTAGCTGGGATTTATGTGCTGAACTGTTTCTAGACCGAGAGATGAAGGATGTTCTTGTTCCCAGCCAAGAAATAGTCCCCAAAGCAGCATCCCATAAAACAACAATTCTGAATTTTAACACCAAGATTTTTGTAAAAAACCAAGACATCGTGTATTAATTAGTGAGCTTTAGACGTGCTGGTATGTGGAACTTTTACATCTGAAGAATCCGTCTGGCGTTTCCCCAGTTCCTTATTATTTTTAGACAACAATGGTATAGATTGTTTTAAAGTCTAATTCTCAAAAAGAAAGCCTGTTTTCCAAAATGTCAAGCATGTGTTCTACCCTGACCTGGCACCACAGTGAATAAGTGTAGAAACATTTCAACTCTACTGTAAACTCTGGGATTTTTGTTTAGCAGGAGAAAAAAACACACACACACAGTCTCTCTTCCAAAGCAAGTTACTTTGACTGTAATTTGTCCTCTGAGGTTGTAACACTGACATCGTTCCCACCTTTAAAGCACAGACAGCAAAACGTTGTTGTTTTAAAGGCATCTTTCAGCAGGAAAAATAGATGTAGCCTGTGTCGGGAGGTTTGTGCCTCTGGGAACGTGAGATGGTAAACAGACGTTTGACAGAGCTGTTCACACACACACACACACACACACACACACGCCGCAATAAAGCGGTTTGTGTTCGCATATTCTCTTTGAGATGTCTAAGCGGGGCTCGACGTGGGGAGCTTTTTGCGCAGCTTTTTTTTTTGCCTGAAATGTGTGTTTTTAGTCATAAATATTCAGTTGACAAAATGAATAATAAGAGGAGCAGATACACAAAACAAGACGAGACCCCGCCGGTGACCCCTTCAAATAATGACTGATGCTGTTTAATAATTTAATGGAAGTTACTGGTTGTGGATATAATGAAACGTCTCATTTTTTTTTTGTTCCCTGTTTAATTCGGGTTCCGTGTCATTTAGCTTTTCATTATGTCACCTGTGACTCATTTGCTCCGTGGAATTTTCAAGCGTCGGTGATTCAGCGAGCGGAGAGAAAGGTGTGTGTGTGTGTCGGTTTAATGAAGGGGTGGATGTTAAGCTGAGTTGCAAGGTGCTTCCTCTATGACTCCGCTCATCATTATTCCTCTCCAAATTCCCACAATTGAACTTTTTTTTTCTATCTCTCAGCTCTGAAAGACAACGCGAGGTAGACAATGATGGGTAAACTTTAGAGTCGAGGGGGCAGCGAGGCAACAACAACAACAACCGGCAAAACTGCAATAAATAAAAAAAAGGCACTTTCAGCCCCAAATCCGCCTCCTTTTCCAACCTCCTTTCCACATTCCGGTCTGCAGGGTCAGCAGAGGAGGGAAAAGGATGAGGCATCTGCTGTCAAATCAAATCTGGTTGTCAAAAATGTTGTGCCACACACACACACATACCTGCACTCTTTCACCATCCACGAAATAATGAAAGAAAAGGATGGGGGAAGAAGAAAAAAAAAAAAAAAGCATGTACAACTTGCAAGAGAAGCAAGCAGAGGTTGAGTGTGAGCCGGAGAGAGCTCGGAGCCGGTGAAGTGGGAGAGGAGTAGCTAAAAGACAGCGGTGGTGGTGGTGGTGGTGATGGTGTGGGGGAGTGACAGGGGCCGAGCAAGTTTTGAAATGTGCATTAGTGTGAGGGTGAGGAGGCAGTGGGGGAGAATCGCACTCATATTGAATGAGCACCCGTGCCAGGTCTCAGATTGAGGGGGACCAGCTACAACCACCATTTTTTTTTTTTTTTTTTTCGCCCGCGGTCATATTGACTCCAGCCAGGCTGCTGGGTGTGATATGACCGCAGGCTATGTGTGGGCCCCGGCTGCCTGGCTGGTTTCTCCGTGGATGCTGGTGGTGGTGGTGGGGGGAGGAGAGAGAGAGAAAACCCTGTGAGTGTGTTTAGTTTTCCACAGGGCAAACACCCGCGCTCCCATCTACCAAATTAACGAGATGAAGTCCCGACGATAACGATTCTGACAGCTTGTCTGTCTGCTGTGTGCCTTTTGCCGAAGTGAGACGGAGACGCTCGCGTCTATACGGCAGGAATTCCAATGAGCCCGAGTCCGAGGACTGTTTGCATTGGTAATTGCATTCCCAGAAGCCATTTTAATGAATCTAAATAGCTAAAATCTCTATTCCTGTTCCACTAATCATGACAAGTTGATGTACTGGCTGGGCACTGCTTCATTATACTCAAACAGCATTAGGAGTTATAACCCAGAAAATAACAACTTTACCCAAAAACAGAGAAGCAGGCAGGAGAAAAAAATCCCTCACAGTAAAAAAAAAAAAAAGAGGAACTTTTCACATTCCTACTCTTCTCCTATATCATTGTGTAGGAGGGCTGCCATAGGTGAAGCAGTCCTATGTTAAAGCTATACTTAGGAGTGACAGGTGTCCACCCTCAGTGTTGTAAAATCCTGCAGGATCTCACTAAAGCAGCTCTTTTGATTCATGGTTCTGCTCTGAGAATTTGCTCAGCGCTTTACAGCTTCCTGTCAATTCAAATTCGGAGGTGAATTATGATGGCAGCTCTTTAAACAGCAAAGACCCTGTGTCTGTCTTTCTCTTCTCTCTCTGCCTTTTTTTCCCCGACACAACTGCTCTGATTAGGGGCCATATGTTATTCATTTTTTTAAGCGCTTTAGCTGTATAGAAAATACTGACACACACACACACGTCCAGGTTGCGGAGCGTAAATGTAAAGCGAGATGTTTAGAATTGCAAATGGTGCGTTAGGTGTTTTCAAAGGGAGCCTGTGATTACTTGCATCACGTTCCAAAGCAAGCCAGTGGCCAATCAGATAGGGGAATAGCCCCACTCATTTGCCTCTTGATCTCACACACTTATACACACTGGATTCCCCCCCAAAAGAGGAAACATTAGCAGGCTCAAAAGTGCTGCCGGTGTGTATTTCCCTGGATACCAGAAGCTGGTGGCGCACACTTTCATCTGCTTTTGTTGCTGCTACTGTACATGTGGATTAGTGGAGCGGTCCAGCAGGTCCTCCTGATCATAGAGGCCTCTCTTTGGATTATCGACGTGAGGACGTGTCGGCGAGCGACAGCAGTCTGTTTAGCTCTGCTGGAGGGATGTTTGGTTTTTGTGGCAAAGACTGGAATTATTTGTTAATTTAGGATTTTGATCCTTTTTTGAATTCTTTATTTGCATTCATACTATTTCATCAGTTCAGACTGAAAGCTAACTTTTGGAAACAATCTCACCACGAGGCCTATTCGGTAGCTGCTCTGAAGCTTTTGATCACATCACAGCCTCCCGTTTTATCACACAGCACATCCAGCTGTCATTAAATTAGGAAAATGACGTTCATTCTGAGCGCGTCGAGAAATTCTCGTCATTGAAAGATTGAACCATGAAAGCCGGAGCTCTCGTCTCTGTCCTGCTCCAGAACAGCCGCTAAATGAAGCTCGTGCTGACGTAATTGTTGTTACCTGCTGTTTCAACGGTAAAGAAGGAACTGTTGGTGTCGGTGCCAGATGAGCCCTGGATGCTGCAGGTCCTGTTTTTACAGATTTCATGCGTTCTAAGGGGTTCTAAGGGGCTCTAAGGCCTCTACAGAGCTGCTCAGGTACTCATCAAAATGCACTTATGTCCAGTGGCAGTGACTTCACCTACAAAGCTAAATGACATTAAATAAAGACATTTGACTGGATTAATGTTGGTATGCAACATGGCTTGCTATTGAATGATCGGATATTATATCAAGAAACAGTTTGCAGCTGAGACTTTGGACACACAGGTTTTTTCTGTCCAGTCACGTTTTGCTGCATTGTTGTGTCACTGAATTCCAGCAAAATTGTTGTTGAATTTTTTTCTGACAAATAAGGAGCAACTTTTCTTCTTTATTTGGATCCCCCTATTAGCTTCCACAAGGTGGTTGCTGGTCTTCCTGGGGTCCATTTACAAAAAAAAAAAAACATTAAAAATACATCAATTTAAAATCACAGAATATCAGTGAGACAACATAATTTAATACCAACCCAAAGTTAAGACGAGAAAAGTTTTGAAAAAAAAATAAAGAAATCAGGAATTGTCACAGACTCACAGCACAAAGAAAATAAAATTCACAAAAAAATAAATAAAAATGTTCCAGAACTGCTACAACAACATTTACGTGATTTATTAAGTAACCTGCGTAGTTTATATCCAGCACAGAATTAAATACATAATTCAAAAAAAAAAAAAAAAAGATGTGTCTACAATAAATATATTGAGGATGTAATTAGTTTTACACTATTATATGTATAAATAGTGAGCTTTTAAGCAAACAGATATGAAATAATGTTTGACATTTACATTCTACTGGGCGAACAGCGTCTATAAAAACCACCTCTGGTTGTTTTCCCTCTTTTCAACACCGAAGCCAATTTAATTTAACTTTTTGGACAAGAATTTACCAAGAAAGATTCTTTCATGTCAAACTGAAAACAGGCTTTGACCAAAACAATGTCAATTAATATTAATTTATGCTATTTTATTTATTTTTAAACATTCACCCCGTTGAATTCAGTATTTAGCAGATGCACATTTGGCCGCAGTTATAACATGAAGCCTGAGTGGATCCAAGCAGATGTGGCCGGTCGAGCACATGTGGGCCCAACTTTTAAGCAGCAACACGGAGTCCACAAAGTCTGCAGTGATCTGGCAACTCCAACATCTAATGAATAACACCGAACGAGGGACACGATGTGGTTCAACACAAAAGCTCCACAACAGGTAGAAGATGTTGGGATGAATGTTTCCTGAAGATAATTTTGCCATTTTATCAATTTATTTATGTGTATGCTGATGAAAAATAGAAAAATCTAATAAAAATAATGCCGTCATGAAGTATAAGAGACGAGTTGGTTCCCAGTAAGAACCAGTCCACGCTCTCCACCTGCAGGTCAGCATGTTCCACTTTCTATAAGTTCGGTGTTTGTGGCCTGTTGTGAAGCTTGTTTCTCATCATTACTGTGCAACATTGTGCATTTTAGCCGATTATCTGGATTAGACTCAATATTTGCTCGGCGCTCTTCCTGCTGTCCTTTAATCACGCTGCCAAGTTCCAGAGGACTGACAAAATAGTTGTGGTGATTTCTCCAGTGTCCCCCGTGACGGTCGATCGTGCCAATAACGCTGCTTTTCTGATGTTAGGTGTCAGTTGCTGGGCACAGAGTTGTTACTTAAAACATGTTGTCTTCGCGGAAAGTAATGACGTTCCTGTGTTTGGTCCAGTATTTGGTCTTCGAGCTCATTCTTGCCCGAGAACCTTCCCTTTTACTACAGTCGTGACGCCATAATCTGACTTTTAACAATCCATAAACCTTGCTATCTGACAGGTTTATAGGAAAAACGAACGGAACCCATGAAAAACAGCCTTAACATACCGACAGCCTTGGATTCTGACTCCAACATGACATTTTATGTTACCAATCAGGATAGCGGCGTATTATCTGACTGAACAATCCCACAGATTGGCTACGTTCACACTGCAGGACTTGATGCTACATTTGGATTTTTTGTGAAATCTGTTTTTTTTGCAAGTTTGTTCACATTTCCAGCTAAATGCGACTTGTATGTGATCTGCTGTGTGAACTTGATACGACCCAAAAGTGTCCTGCATGCACAGAAGAGGACACGACGACGTCACACGCAGCGAGCGTGCTCAGTGTTTGTGGAAGTAAACACAGATGGTAACGGTGGAGCGTATCTGCCACTCCCCCGCCACCACCGATGGTGGAAACAGAAGTGTGGCTGCTAACTAAACTGGCATCAGCAGCCAAGTACTGCCTGTGCGTTTCGGCCACTTCCACCTCGTAGGAGCGCTCTGACGGGGTGGAATTGGCCGGAGCGTGCACAAGTGAAAAATCAGATTTGGGTCACTTCAGCCTGCTGTCTGAACATATTTACCTTTGGTGTCAACCAATGGGCCCGTGCACAATCACACCGGTCATTTAGGCGTGAAATCCAGCGATGGGTACTGTTCTAACAATACACTAGTTATTATAACAACAAATATTAACAACAAATACAATGCAACAGCCTTGCTATCCGACATCAAAGAAGGTTTTACATTTAGTGTCGGATTATCGAGTCACGACTGTACCGACCCACTGCGAGGTGACGCAGCTCAGAACAAGTTAAGGCTCTGCACCAAACATCCGTTGCATAAATGTAACTGTGTCAGGCGCCACGACAGACGGCAAACTTTCAAACTTTTTGAAATACAATGAATGACGTCAAATTTCTGTGTTTTTTTTTTTGTTTGTTTTTTTTTTTAAATAGAGACAGCGTGTTAGCAGCTAATGATATGGTTTAAGTTACCTCGCCAGAGATTCAGAACGACTGTGTGTTGCCACAGCAGTAAGAGCTGGCAAGTAGAGTTTAAAAGTTCAGAGAGATTCGCATACACACAAGGACACATGCGGAGTGCTTTAAAAGCACTAAAAGCAGAACATCATTATATTGCAGACGCAGATGCAAAGTGAGAGACAACGAAGCTAACATTATCTTTAGGTACGGTTTTCAGAATGATGGAACGAGCTAATATTTGAGCATCATCAACAGGTACGTCAGGTAAATCTGTATCATAAATACAACTGTGCCTCCATATTTCAACTTGTTGATGTTGATTTTATTAGTCTGTCTCTTTTCAAACAAAAAAAGCAGATATCTTTGGTTATTTTTGAGGCAGATTATGAGACTCTTTCATCATGTGTGTGTGTAAATGTGAATTTGTGTCCATAGTTCATGTTTCTAAAGTGTTAACGAAGAGGCCGCCAGTGTGCATTGTGTGAAAGTGAGTGAAGGTTTGCTGGGGTGGTCTCAGCGCTGAGACAACACCTCTACACCCAGGACATTGTCCCCGGTTTTGTAAGAAGGCCTCGCTGAATTAGCCTCTCGCAGCCCCCTCTGCTCCGTCGCACCGCCATGAATAGATCCCCATTGTTGCTCCGTATAATGCAACAATCTCATTATTACCTGATTGCAGAGGTTTCACTCGCTAGCCGAACCCCAGCACGGCGGCTGCGATGCTCACGCAGGCAGAAGGAAGGCGTCCAGGGGTGTGAGGATGCAGCGGTGGCCAGAGTCAGCGCAGGTTACCTCTGAAGGCTGTTCTATCGGCCTCCAATTAGATCTAATTGGATTGCTAGTCACCCCTTAAATTAGCTTGCCTAATAAGGTTTCCTGCTGTCAGACAACTGTGTGCAAAATAATGAATAAATGCTGCATTTGAGGTGTGAAGCTCTGTTGTTTCACACTCGGAAAAGCTCAACAGAAACACCAATTAAGCGGAAGCCTGGGCATCAGAGTCAACAGGAGAGAAAGGGAAGAGAAAGAGAGAAAGAAAGCAGGGAAGCCGGGAAGCAACAAGACAAAGACACAACTAAAGGTAAAGGAATGTAGCATTTGTCTTTCTGAGATTGAATATTTAACGAAGCGCGTGGTTAAAAAGTAACACAATACTCAGCCGTTGACATTCCCATTAATTTTTAACCAGCTGAGCAGCGTGCTCGGCGGTGTGTTCTCTGGAATCGGTTTTGCATATAGAATCAGGATGCAACATGAAAGCGGCGAATTTAAAAATTAATAACACGTCCAAATGGACACGTAGCGCCAATCGGCTAATGCGAAGCAGCAACAGTTACATTACAGCGTTTAGCAATGAGCGGAGTCAGCTGAGGGCATGTGTGTGTGTGAGAGTGTGTGTGACCCCAGCAGCCAATGAACCAGAAGATATTCCTCTGACCTCCACCCCTCCCCGGTTGGATGTTTTGTTTTTACACACATTTGTGTTTTGACACGGTGAAGTAAAAACGCCTCAAGCAGACGCAATGAGTGGCTGGAAGCTGAAGAGCAGGTAACCCACGAGGGGAGACGATTCAAACCGCTTCACGTTTTTTTTTTTTTTCTCGAAATTCAATATACGTTTAATTTTATTGGACGTTTTTCAGGACTCCACCGCGGCAATTGTGTGGAAATTCCTCCCCAGCTCCTCTCAAAATTCTATGCAGGAATAATTCAGAGAAAGAGGAAAATAGTCATGCATTTAACCGCTATTGTGCACGGACACGGAGGCTTAGCGCGCCAGCCTCAAGAACCCTCGGAGCCCCGAGAGGACGTGCCATGCAAGCGCAGCCTTTTCAATCAAATCAAATCTCCACGCACCATGGCAGGAAACTTTGGCCTTCACCACCGAGTGAGAATGTCGTATCCTGATAATTACATTGGGATACAGAGATTGCGTTGCCACGGGGCTAAAACACTCCCATCGCTAGAACTTCTCGGCGCTGCAGCGGGCCGGGATGAGCCTCGGTGAAGCGGCTACAGCCCGACCGTGTTTGATCCTTGGAAAATAGGGAGGGAGGGGGTGGAATTAAGCACAGGCATGAAGTGCTGAAATCCTATTCAAGCTTTCATCGCTGCTGAGCTGGGAGAACATGTGTACATGCCAACGCACGAGAAGACGGCCGCTTTAATTTAACTAAAGGCCGGCGCAAAACCACGAGAAACGGATGAAGGGAAAGTCTGGCTTCTGTAAATGTGAAGAACTTCCCGATCAACTATTTTAGGAACACTGGGGTAAAAAAAAACATGTGCTCTGTTTAATTGGGAGCGTAAATTAAAGCACATGCAGCTTTATTTAGGTTTATAATCAGAGTGAGATCAGCACTTTGGGGTTTCACCGAATCAGCTGCGACACACTCTGCGTCCTGTGTTGATCCGGTGTGAGACCGTCCCTCCGTGGAGATGTGAAGCGCATCAGGTAATCTGTTCAGCAGCGTTAGCAAGACAATGGCTCGCGTCTGCAGAGTCAAACGGAGCGCCTCGTTAACACCGCCGCTAATCATTTGTTTGCTCTCAATCACGGAGGACTGATGACATGTGAGTCTTTCAGTCTTAAGACAATAGTTGAAATCAGCTTATCCTGAGCTTGTTATGTATTTTTTAAACTTAACATTTCAAGTGTTTAAGAACAAGGTGACTGAATAGGTGGACGTCTCGCTGTCCTGCAGGGAGCTGGACGAGAAGATTAATATGACTTTAATACTAAATAAAGCCAGATTCAGGCGTGATCATCATTTTAATAGAAATTAGTCGTTTTAAAATTAGTTTTCATTCAGACATACTCACAAAGTGATGTCGAGCAGGGGTTCTCAACTGGTGGGTCGCGGACCTGTTCTGGGTGGGTCGCGGACAGCTGGTCAAAATTAAATTATATATATATATATATATGCGTCTCAGGTTATTTTGAAAAAACTTTTATTTTTACAGGCATGGTAACCATCGTTTGTTTGACGTTCATTCCAAGTTTGTGTTGATGTCGGGATGCAAGATGGCAAACATGACCCGGAGTATTTTCATACTATTGATACGAGGGCTGATCTCCAAATACCCCCCTCCCGTCGTGGGTCGAGACTTAATGACCATGGGAAAATGTGGGTCCCAGGGTGGGACCAGTTGAGAACCCCTGATGTAGAGAGACAGGAGACATGCACCATATTCAATGTACAGGTGAGATGTGACAGAGGAACCACTGATATAATGAATAACAAAGGTTAAGAGGCTCAGAAAAGATTATATCTAATCCACTCACCCCAAACTACTATTAGTTATTAGTGATTTCCTCAACACTGACACTTCTGTCCATGTGATGTGTTTAAAGTGTTAGTAGGATTTTTTAAGTGGTGAGTTTCTTCCTACAACTACAATTAGATGAGCTTTATTCAACAAAGACTGGAAGTAAAGGTCAATAAAACCCAACTGCACTCATTGTAAGCATTGTGTGCTTGTTTGTTACTCCACTACTTCGGTCTGAAGTTGTCACACACACTGTTTCACACTGTCCAGACAATTACAGCAAACGTCTTCTGTCAGGAGACGGCCATCGTGTTTTCCAGATGTGCTACATGTACATGCATCTGTCCTCAAACAAACGACTCCAGGAACTCGCTGCTCCCCAACCAACAAACGGTCCAGTGAACAACAGCCTTCTTTAAACCACAATTTGTTTTTCCTCTTTGGTTTTTGTGCTGATTAAACAAACAGGATACAGCGCATTACTTAGCGAGCTCTCAGAAGTCCTGCTAGATGGATTTTGTTACTGTTGGACGGAGCCCAGCTGCTTGTTTTCTCAGCTAAGCTAGTCGCTGATTGTGGCTTCGTATTGACACACAGCGAGTGAAGAAGCATTATTTTCCAAAAAGTCAATATCACTGAATAAGAGAATGAAGACAACGACACATAAACATGACTTTCAGCTCACTTTTCCTGCATGATTGAGTTCCATAAACTAACCGTCTAAACTTCATACGACTGTTTTGTTTAGACCCGTATGTGGACACGAACTGTAGCCAGTTTTACTTTTCTGACTTTACATTGTGAGAGGAAAAATGGCTGAATATCCAAATAAAAATCTATGTTATGCACGCTTTATGAACTTCTCTGGTTTGCACTAGTATAGAAGTAGTTGATTAGCAGGATCCTTTAGTGATACCGTCCACTTCAGAGTCCATAAACCTATTTAACTGCCAATTAATGGTGCTGCTGGATTTCTAATATTCACAATTTGACGAAGCTGGAACGCTGAGAGTGAGACCTCAACTAAAATGGACCTTTACAGTCTGGGTTTTGGTTAAGTAAGGTTCATAGACATTTACTTTATTTTATTGCTTTTATATATTGTTTTACCTGAATGCATTTTTCTTTTTGATTAAAGTGGAGTTTGATTTCATATCTTGTTGTATTGTACATCCATTTAGGTTAACTTCTGGCTTTTAAAAACATCTTTTATAGATAAATATGACTATAACTGTTTGGTTGTGTGTACACGGTCGCCCATAAAGTTGGAATGTTTTTTTGTTTTCAGACACATTCCTCTTTTTATTTCTATTTATACACATCAGTAGTCACTTCTGATCAGATGCAGTGACTACAGACTGAGTCCCAGTTACAAGGAGAAACCAATTCTGACTTCTGGATCTGACTGAAGGGACCATCAACAAGCTGGTGGACAGTTTGCCACGATGTCTTAACGCATTGATCCGTGTCAGGGGTGGTCATACTCAATATTAGTGACATTTGAAAGAGTGATATTGGACATTCCAATGCATGAAAACCACTTGAATATGTCAAATCAAATCAGGTTTATTGTCATGTTGCTGTACATACACAGTAGTACAGGCAAGATGAGAGAGCGTTTCTTCAGGATCAGTTAATTTGTAAGTTTTGCAGATTGCACGTCTGGGATAAGACGCTAAACGTTCACTCTGGCTGTCTCCTGAGGGGGCCGCTGCCTCCATGCACACCGCCATCACATATGTGTTCCCTGTTGTATGATCAAAGTTGAAAAATTTAAACAAAACCCTTAATCCTATTGTTCAATACCCCCAATTGAGTTGAAGCCTGAATACACAGTTTGCAAAAGTTAACTGTGGTTTAATTTATACTGTGATATGTATTATATGTATGTTGTGATATCAATAAAGTTTTGAGAAGATCTAGACTTTATCAAGAATAAATCGCTTTGTCACAATCATGTCATAAGAAGAGATTAAAAACATTTTATTCCAACTTTATGGGCAACGGTGTATATTGTGTGTGTCCTTGTCCTGCCTTATGATGAACTTATCTGTGAAGCACTTTGAAACGCCCCAAACTGTATGAAAGCTGCTGTACAATTCCTCCAGTTTGACTCTCCATGAGCTCACAGTGTTAAAGCAGCGTCTGTTTGCCGCCCAGGTCAGCGCTCGTGTGTGATGCGGCCGCCTAATGAGGCGTGGAGGCCACAGGTTGTGGGAACCTGGGCTGTGGTCAGACCCTGGAACTGTGGACAAACAGGAGGATGCATACAGCAGGTGAGATCCGATCCTGGCCCCATTCACTGTGAAAGGCCGGGAGAGGCGACACCACGGACGGTCTTTGACCCCAAAGACGCTTCCTCCTTACTTAAGAGTTCAAATTACCCGTACTTCCTATGTAAACCGTGAGTAGCCAAACTGCTCTGGAATGATCTAACCCAAACCATTACATCCTACTGTGTATCTTTCGGTTTCCTGAGAGGGAGGTTTGCTATTTCCCTTCCTGTCATGCCTCACTTTCCCATATAAACACCCAAAAGGAGGGAAAGAAAATATTGCAGCTTAAAAGCAGTTAATATCTCCATTCTTCACTTAGGCAAAAAAAAAAAACCCACATCTTCTGTCAGTTTATACTCCGTCTGCAGCTCTGCCTGCTCTGGATCCCTGCCTCGGTGTCAGATTAGGAGCGAGTTGTTCATGAATATACAGCTGGTTACCCTCATTTCGTAACATTAGTCCCCGTTTGGCTTAGAGCCAGTACAGTAGGGGTAAATAGAGTAAATACAGACAGGCCTTGCAGATGCTAATGTACTTAGCGTTAGCGGTAAACAAAATGAGATTACTGGGGAGGGAAGGCAAACTCCGAATTTGATTTACTCAGGCTTAGCGTAAACAGCTTGTCAAACTCCTGCTCTGCTGCTATGAAAAGGCTGCAGAATGTGTATTTGACTAACAAGCACAGTAAGTGTTTCTCGCTATTCATAAAATTACCGCCGCAATTGTCACTGTAATTGGAAGCGAACGTGAAAGGAGAATATGTGGGCGCATCTCCCCAAAATATTGTTTGCTTTTTCTTTTTTTTTCCTCTCCTCCCTGCTTCAAATTGTTGCTGTGTTTTGAGTGATGGGGGGATTACCGCGAACAGAGTTAGGGATCAATCTGTTCGGTTATTACAATAATGGAATCTGCATAATGCCAAATGAGAACAGATAGGCAAGTTTAGCGCATACGGCACGTACGGCGGGGGAAGAGATCACCTAAATGTTAGTGTGTCCGTGTGTCTCTGCGACATTAACATAATCCACAGCATAATCCAGCACCAGGCCTCTCCATAACGAAGCCGATAACGAGCGCAAGACACCACTCCTTATGGGAATAAAACTCAGCTAAATGAGCTGGAACCAGGCTTGGTGCTCTTATTATGTGATAAATAGGATTTTCCAAGTTAGAATTTTTCTGGCATGTTATATTTTTTTTCTGCACTTTACCACTTTTTTTTTTTAGTTCTGATGACTACAGCAGTCATATTATTTCTTCCCTCTCGCTGCGGGGAGAAAGTTTTCAGTGTCTCCCCACGAAAAAAAGAAGAAAAAAAAACGGCAGGCTAATTGCATGTCAATAATTCAATGCTTAATTTTAATGACCAGGAGAGTTCATTTATTCTCCGTGGAGGCTGCCTGACGATGTGATTAATAGGGATGAAAGATAAAGCTCGCAGAGGGGAGAGGAGGAGAAGGAGAAAGGCAAGGGGAGAGATAATGTTGGGATCTTCTATTCTCTTCTTTCCTCCATCCTTCCCAGATGGCAGAAAAGGTCTCGCAGACTCCTGAGTCGACAGTTTGGAGTAGCGCATGGGCTGCCGGGGCAAATACCGGCGAGGAGGAGGGAGGAGGTGGAAGTGGAGGAGGGACAGCAGGGGGGGGAAAGTGGTTCTGGATGCACTTGACGTAGACCGACCAATTGGGATATATTAAAAAAGTGGCATTTTAGCACTTTACGTGGATCTACGGCACAGCGTAGGAAAAAAAATAATTAAAAGTTTTGTTCTGCTCGAGCCAGGAAATCCAGCGCTGAGCTCGTATAATCCAGAGCAGGATGCAACCTTTTGTTTGTGCTAAAAGCTGAAGGTATTACAGGCACATTGTTATGAATTGAGCAGTAAAGGTGGAACAACCCCCCGATGGTTTCTTCCCCACCCGCGCTGGAGGGAGATGAAGGCATCGCGGACCACTCCTCACAATGGAAGCACTTCCTCCGGGCCTAATGGCCTCTGAGCCGCAGCTTTTGTCCCCTGATTAGCCGGCCTATTCAAGGCTCAGCCCCCTAATTGCGTAGCCTGTTTAGCTACCCGGCATTACAGTAAGAATTAATGAGACACAATTATTGCGCCCAGGAAATCTCCCGTCCCAGCGACCACTCCGATCTGCGGAGGGACCTCACTGAATAAAACCTCCTTGAGCCCAGAATTCAACCTACTGTCAAAAAAAATGTGGAGCACAAGGATTTTTTTCCCCTCCCTTCGCAGGAGAAGAAATACATGTATTTATTCGAAGCTATCTCATAATTAGGCCCTAGAGTGAATGAGTGAGGGAGTGAGTGAGTGAGTGAGGGAGGGAGGAGATGGGAGAAAGAGAAGGGGTGTGGGGGTGGGAGAGAAAGCAGCATTCAATAGCAAAAAGGCCCACAGATACAAAAGGCAGAAGAATGACAGGCACAAGAGTGAAACCTGCTCAGAGAAACGAGGAGGAGGAGGGCGATGGAAAAGATGGACGAGAGGGGGGGAGGGGAGAGGGAGATTCAAACCTACAGTTTAGCTACAGATAGCATTTCATCACTGCGGCTTTGTGGGAAGCAGCCCCGGGTGAGCGTCTATGCTAATGGTGCACGGTGACACTTTAAAGCACCTTTGAGATGGGACCGTGGGCTCCTGGGTCCCCTTCAGCCGGGGAGCCCGGCGTTATTGCTCGGAGCCAACACAGGATCTGTGGGCACACGCAAGGGAGAGACCTTTCTACAGCCCTCTCCCAATTTTTTTTTTCCGATTTCAGTTTAGCCGGACGGGGTTAAGGTCTGTGAAAATAATCAGCACAGTGTCACCGTTTGCAGCGTCCTCTGTGGACCATTTATGCAGCCACAGAAGGTACTGAAGCCGCCTGTTCAAAACTGTGACCAGATTTTAGATTCACTGCCATGATTGCATATTCTACCAGTCCATTTAAAGGCCGTTTCTTCTACCTGAGGCGCAGAGAAATACCTTTCTACAGCATAAAGCCAACATGGATAAAGAGGGGCTATAAATATGCAGCATTTGGACATCAAAAGTAAAGTTGTGGACACCAAATGGAAACTACTGCAGTTTTTGAAAGGAATAGTTTTCTTTAATTAGCTTTCTTGCCAAGTCCAATATGAAGCTAAAGCTAAATAGCAAGCGAGCTCTATCCAAAGGTTAAAAAACCATTTATCAGTACCTTGAAATGCGTAAAAATTTTTTTTTTTTAAAAGGGCGCAAAGTTTATTTCACACAAGGACCTAAGACTAAAAGATGGCGATAACAAGTCTCCAGAAAGTCATGGTGCTTGGCCAAGAAATACTGACCCTTCATATAAAAGAAATATATATATAGTAATAACTACAAGTCGTGGATATGCAGTCAACAAACATACAATTTGTTATCTTGTAGTGAAGCTACCCTTAGCTGGAGCCAGGCTATCTAGTAACAGGCTTCATGTTAAGCTAACTAGCTGCTAGCTTCTTCACCATGAATTCAGAGTTGAGGAGTAAAAAAATTAATTCTCAGCTACTGTTTTACCTTTACCAAAAGTTTACATTTAATCTTCCCCAAAGTTTGTTTTTGTTAGCTTAATTCATCCAATTGAAAATGGTACCGACATATCAGCCATGTTTCCTGAGTGTATTTTTATCCCATTAGAAACAGTTGTTAAGTTCAAATTTTGAAAAAACTCAGCTAATTTCGTAAAAAAAAATAAAGTATTATAAAGTATTTTAACTCTGCAGTTAATGCAATATTGTAAGATGAAAACACTTTTTTTGAATAAGTACTGATATATTGTGCATTTGACTGATCAGCTGTTTTTGTTGACTTTGTCTCTGGACAGCATTAAACGTGTCCCATACTAGCTGAAGAAGAATTACCGTAAATTCTGGACTATTGGGGCACCTGAATATAAGCCGCACCCACTAACTTTAAAAAGTCACACACTTCCTCAGTCTGTCTTTCGTTGTTGCTCTCAATGTCACTTGTAAAAATTGTAGTCCATAAATTAGCCGCATCATTGTTTAAGCTCCAGTGTTTAAAGCGTGTGAAAAACATAGTTGCTTTTAGTCTGGAATTTACGGTACTTTGGCTCTGGACAGCATTAAACGTGTCCCATACCAGCTGACAGACAGAAGAATTACAACTTGCCCAACTGAAAAGTCATTCCTGAAAACTTTTGTCTATTTTTTGTAGACGGCCAAAGTTTTTGTTGGTTTCTTCTTTTAGGTTTTCTAGGGGTTGGCAAACAGTTCATTTAGTTTCCAGCGTCTTCTCCTCTCTTCATTACAGTCATGCAAAATGCAGCCTATACTCCTGGTTAAGGAGCCACATATGTTACCAAAGTAAGTAATTGATGTGTAGAAGGTGCCTCTTTGCTCCCTAGATAATTCTAAACTTACCATCCTGCCTTGTAAAATCTTGTTTAAGGGACTTTTTTTTTCTTCATTAGTCCCGAAATGGAAATTTGTGGACCAACCAGAACTTCCGAGGCCTGAAACCGAGAGCAGCTGTAACCTGACATTCTGGTCTGTTGGCGTGAGAGGAAACCAGAAAATCCAGTGACGCGCAAATACAGGGAGACAAGACACAAAGGCCTTAGTTGGCCATGGTCACTCTGGAACCGGGACGTTTTTGTGATGCATTGCTAACTTTGCTGCTCTGTCAGAAAGTCTCCATCAGCCGGAGCCATGCAGCCCCTGAACAGGGACGGGGTCAGGTAGATGAGATAAGGTGGAAATTTTCCTGCTGCTGCAATTAACACGGACGTCTCAGTCACTCATCAGCATTCCGTCTGCAGCACTCTGCCGAAGAGGTACTAATCAAACACAAAGCATATTGATTCCCCCTGCAAAGAGGCGTGTGGTCCACAAATGCCTGTTTTGGAGTGAGCGAGCGTGGGGAGAGCTTTTCAAGTCCTCTTATGTGGTTTGTAAGTTCTGAATTTGCCCAAGATTAGCCTCCATAAAGAGGATTACCACTTTTGTATGGAATATTTTCAACACCAGCGTAGTCATTTCAGGAATGTTCAGTGGGGCTTTCAGAGCGTTGCCGTTTACTCACCTGTCAGTCTGTTTTTCCTTTTCTTTCACTGATTGAAACAACACCACCACCCCCTCCACCACCACCACCACCCCCGCCTCCCTCCTCGCCGTGGCTGAGTCTGGTGCCATTGACTGTGCAAACGCTAGTACATTAGCCTCAGTGTTATCTGTGCTGGGAGCCTGTCTGTCTCAGGCCAGCTAAGAGCGCTTTACCTGAATGGCCTTTGTTTCCCCGTGACCCCCCCCTTAGAGCAGGTCGCAGCCTGAAGCCATTCCACCCTGGATCAGGCCCTCCTCAGGTTTCCCCGCTCTCAGAAAAATAGAGAAGGAGGGAGGAGAAGAGCCAAAAAAAAAAAGGGAGGTCAGAGGCTCAGGTGAGCTTAGCGTGTAGCCTGTCAATCAGACATCACACAGCATAGCTCAGGGGAGGCTCTGCCTTCCACTTCGCTGCCCCCGCTCCTCAACCTCTGGCGCTCGCTTCACCTTTATGTCATTTTTTTCACGGCAGATTAAAATGTACTCAGAGTTTTATTTCCCCTACATTGCAATCGGCAGATATTTCCATGAATCTATTAGTTTTCCTGATGCATCCAGCTGGTCTACGTGGCTGCTTAACACATCTTTCTCCATATATTCTTAGTCCTATGACAACATCAGAGAGTGCTTGGTGGTTGTATGTGCAGAGCTGTTGCTGCTTAGTGTGGCATATTTGACAAACAAGTTCCCAAAATGTCACAGATTAACTGAGCCTAATCATTAGCTCAAACAGCCGGCAGGTCACACAAAACAAGCCGTAAGGCCACGCCATAATTTGTGTAAAATCTCAATAAGAATGTGGTCACAACCCTCGTGTTTATCCTCCCTGATTGCGCAATTAGTTCAGCAGCCCGGCGAGCACACACGCTTTGTCTGGAGATGCCGATCTAAATGGTGTCATTGGCTGATAAAGATGTCCTCGGTCTGTTTGAGGGGGAGATAACATCAGCTGCTGGAGAGGGGAAGCATTAATACCCCGAGCCTTACCTGCCTGATGCAATCAGGGAAAATAAAACAAAGTACCCTCAAAGGAGCTCAGTCCAGTCCACTCACATCATTTCAGAAACACCGCCGTTTTCGATTGATCCAATTACCATTCGCCGGAGAAACAGCCCTCCTGATGTTGGAGGTGGAGGAGACTGTCAGGAGCTGTAATCGCTCGGCGTTGTCGGACGTTAGATTGGAAGGACGACCGTTAGATTAAACAGAAGCAACACATTAAAACTGTGTGGATGCGTTTCCTGAAAGAAACGGCGATCAATCAGAGAAGTCGTTGCCCTTAGTTAAAGAAAGGAATACAGAGGATCAATACGCCTGTGAAAGAGCATTACATTAAAAATTCACCATCCGTGGTGGTGTAGCGCCCTGTTATCGTCGGCTCTTCTCCTCGACCTCTGAATCACCATCAACGTCTTTTTGTTTGCTGAAGTTTTGGGTTTTACAAACTGACGGCTTCCTCTGTTGGTTAGAAAACAACTGCTTAAAGGTGGAATTATAGGAAAGGATGCATTTTTCTTACAGTCATGAAGAAGCCGCCGTAGAAGAATGACAACAAAGGAGAATTTGTTAAAAGCAGTGATGGAGCATGGCAGGTTATATAGGGGTGGGACCATTATTTACAACAGGATGTCCCAATGTCTTAGTTTTGTTTTTTTCCTGCATTATAGATTTCTGTCGGCCAAGAAGTTATTTAACTCACGCAATACTGCCAGAGGACACTGAGAGAATTCATGTATAGTATAAATAGTATAGTATAGTATAGTATAATCATCAATTAAAAGGTCTGGAATGGTTGCTAAAGTTTTTTGATTGTTGACCAGGCTTACAGGATATTTAGACCCTGATGCTCAGACTCACACTGTGTCCATCCAGCTTCTAGTTTCTTTCTTTTGGCTGCAGGATGTGACTCTTATCTACAACTAAACTCACATCATACACACGTCAACTTATAAAACATGTACCGATAGATTCTTCATCTGCATATAAAAACAGACACGATGTTAAACTGTCTGTACACTTTTCAGTACCGGTGATATAAAATCTTTGTATTGCTACAAAACTATTGTAAAATATTTTCTGGTTAGTCAGCACTACTTGGTTGAATCGGGGGAGGTTGGTGCTGTTTGAATGTGTCTGTGGGGAGCAACAGCTGCAGAGAAATGGTTCCGCAACAAAGTTCTCCCAGAGAAATACTGGATGTAGCTCCAGTTTTACAGAAACATGCAGAGGCCTCGAACCAGCTTCACTATTGGTTGTGTGAAGCTTATGACCCTGATTTCACCTCTGGTTATGAGTTGGCTTAGAGGAATAATTACTATTTAATTGACATAATTATTCAGTTTGAAAAATGTTGAGTTAACTGTTTTTAGTGTGTTTTTAGAGAGTGTTTCCGCTGCTTCTGTGGCAGGATGGATATGGGCACTTGTTCCTGAGTAGTTAGTGACATAAACAGCGTCAGATGAGGTCGTTATGATTCTTGTTCCTTGTCATGAAAACAAGAAGAAGAGCCAAACTGCTTATATTTGCAGCTGTGGGAAAATGTACGTCTATCACCCTATATTTTGTTGCTACGTCATCAAAATCCATCCATCCATCAGCTATACACCACCTAATCCTCACTAGGGTCATGGGGGGCTGGAGTCTATCCCAGCTGACACCCTGGACAGGTCACCAGTCTATCACAGGGCTACACTTAGAGACGGACAACCAAGCACACTCACATTCACACCTACAGACATTTTAGAATCACCAATTAACCTCAACATGTTTCTGGACTGTGGGAGGAAGCTGGAGAACCCACATTGCCTGGAACATGCAAACTCCACGCAGAAAGATCCCAGGTGTCCTCACTGAGACACGGCGACCTTCTAGCTGTGAGGCAACGATGCTAACCACCGATCCACCTTGCAGCCTGTATCAGAATGCACATTTCCTATATTTACTTCAAGTGTTGGCAACATCTCTGAGCCGAGACACCTCCACTTGTACCTTATTGATGTTGATGCGCCTCACACCTACGGTGGAAAACAATGCCTAGTGTCTGTGACACTGTACGAGCACCTTATGGGGGCAACTATGTTGTTCATTATCAACTCGTATTAATAATTTAGGTGGAAATGATATGCCTGTCAGTGTTTATACGAAGGGGGCGGGTAAAGCTTGTCGAGATGAGGAGGCGATCCACTCCATGGAGACGTGGAGGGGCGGGAAGCTTGTAGCAGATAAGGTCATCAGTGTCCCACTATCTGGCCTTGGGGAGCCTGATTTTCCTCTCACTGACACACATTTACACAAACACCACCCACCCAAGAGTCTCATCGTGCCCCCAGCTCGACGCAGATGTTTGCCAGAGAGCTTCAAAAAAAAATCCTCCTTATGCCAGGAACTGTTCCCCAAATCAAATCTGTCTGACAGCATCCCATGTAAGCACAGTGTGAAGGCTAGATTAATACTGTAAATAAAGCCTGTGTTTACATAAATAAACATGTCTTAATCAGACTGCTAATGAGCAGTATGGGATGCCCAGGGTAGCTCACGAGGGGCATCGCTCAGCCTCTGATGTGCACAGCGAGAGCGATCGGGGGGTTTGATCGGAGCCCGCCAAGTACGAGTCGCAAACTCCACAAGGTCGTTTGTGTTTTACACATCTGCTACCTCTCTGCTTCTCCGTCTCTCACCTTCTGGATGTGGTTTCCCACTTCCCTACCTTGTCGTTTTCTGCCTCTCACTCTCTCCCTCCTTCTGTCTGGCGGTCATCCTTGCCCTCGCCATCTGTTTCGCAGCACGCCACACACAGAGACGGAGGGAGGCAGCGAGAGGGAGATGGTGCTACAGAGAGGACGAGTGAGGAAGGGAAACATAAAGGATGAACTGTACATGCCTCCATAGACATCTCTAGCTCTTTGGAGTCGTGCTTTGGGAACGCTTTGACTGAGACTTCATATAGACGGATAAGTTTAACTGTGGCACAAAGTTAATTCTGGCCAATATTTGACCATTTAGAACAAACTTACTAAGTATTTTGGACAGTTAAAATAAATTGTGCTACAGGGTTAGCTATTCCTCCTGCTTTTAGCCTTCATGCTAAGCTAAGCTGCTAGCTGTAGCTTCAAATTAAACAGATATGAGAGCAGCATTAATCTTGGCAGGAATAAGCGCGTTTCCCAAAACGTTACACCAGTCAACCTTTTTCAAGCAAGACCACATGAACTTCAAGCTGCTTCGTTCCAGCAGAGAATTCATACCATGTGGAGGATTGTTACGTCCATATGGACACGATGCAGCTGGTGATTAAAAACTAGCTACTTCCAGGGCAGCCTGCCAGCTAGCCAGACTATCTACCTGCTCATCTGCATACAATGGTTTACGTGCACCAATGTGCCACAACATTAAAACCACAAACAGTGGAAGTGAGTAGCATTGATCCTCCTCATACAATACAATGTTCTGCTGGGACACCTTGGGTCCTGACATTCATGATACTTTGACAGCTACCGCTACCTAAACATCAAGTTCACCAGCAGCCTCCCCCTACAGGACCCAACCAAACTGTAAAACTGCTCAGGAAGGGCTCGAGGAACACGACCAAGAGCCAAAGGAATTAAACTGGTCTTCAAACACCACAGATCCCAATTAAATCAAGCATCCGCTTCATGCATTAGAAAAGCCAGATCAATGGAGGTCAAACTCTGCAACCCAGAGAAGTGCTGTTGCTAATCGATGCATGTTTATGAGGCTGCAGGTCACTGTAGATTTACCAACAGATGAAGATTTACTTCCATTAGCAGTTAAAAGTCGCTACAACCACCTGCTGGTGAAGTAAAATGTGGTTCTATGCATTTGCATGACCTTAAATGGGTTTTAAATTCAACAGACCTGCTTAACTCTTTCAACACTAACTTTGGCTTGAATTGCCAGGGATATATGTCTATATGCCAGAGTCCTCGCCAGGATTTCTTTACAGCGTACCGGGCAGGAAGGGTCGTCGATGGGGGGTGGGTCATCGTCGTCGGGGATCTTAGTGCATGCCGCTAACGGTTAGAGGTGAACGGGGAATACACTGGCGACTAGCAGCAATAGCAGCGAAGATGACGACAGTGAAACATCGGCACTTGTTAAATATTTTCCAGTTACGTACCCTCGAAAACAACATATCGGCCCAATGTGCAGCGTAATCTCTTCAGGCAGCAGCATAACGGCCAGCTGGCGAGAACCCTCTATGCAATTATTATTATCATTATTATTACTACTAATTGCATAGTTTATTTAATGACTGAATCACATGTTCCCATAGGGGGATTCCCACTGATAGACAATCAAAATGAATCTAACAGAAAGTCTCCGTATACCGGAACCCGCTATACCGGTCTGCAGGGTTGACGGGGTGAAGGCCGCAGACCAGTATAGCGGGCTATAGTGGTGAAGGGGTTAACATGGGTTTTATACACTGGGTTACACTTTTGCACTCCGAGTACACAAGAGTCCCCTCCACAAAGTTTTTCTTCATCTCCCAAAGTGCCCAAGAGTTTGTGCAGACACCTTTGCAAATGCACCCATGTGGCCCAAAATCTGTGTCCAAAGACGACTACAATAGAAGAGCAGCAGTGCGTATAAGTAAATAAGTATACATCCATGGTGTCCACCAATGTCTGTGTGTTTGACTGCAGCAGAGTATAATCAAAGCCTCACAGGACTCCAGCAGGAGCCAAACTATATGATACAGTAGATTCAATCCATAACAACACCTAGAATTAAGCTTCTCACGTACACACTGCATTTTATTCCACGAACGCTTGTGCAAAATCTCCCAACAAAACGTGTCAGATGCCTGTGAAACCTGCAGGTTACGAGTTCAGGGACGCTGTACATACTAATGTTTCCATCACTGTGTTTAATAAGCAGTATTGCTCAATGATCGAGCTCAAGAGACGTCCCCAGAGTCCCAGCTGACAATGCAAGATCTTAAAGGGTTTTTAGCTCATAGCGCTTGACATGAAGAGACATTAATATCTGGAGAAGAGGTTGAAGGAGCACAGGTAAAGATGGAGGAGGATGTACTCAAAGACTGCATGAATAGTAATGAGACGAGTTAATTAGCAGGACTTGCTTTCTTTTTCCTCCCTGCAGAAATGAAGGCGGACACCTCGTGACCCCTCCGCAGTCTGGTCAGAGTCAGCCCTGAAGCGAGCCGGCCGGTCCACAGTATCCCAACCGCTGCGTGCTTCAACAACAACGACGACAGGCAGTGCGGCGAGAAAATGAAATTAGCACCTACAGGATCCAAAGACAAGTGTTCCACCCCATGTGTTGGAACCAGATGGCACGTCTACCTGCTTAAGGGCCGTCCATGTGTCGTCGCAGGCACGCAGGCCTCGGCTCTGGTTACACGCAGGGTTTTAAAAAAATAGCTCCCACTATTATATGGGTTAGCGTGTGTGTGTGTGTGTGTGTGTGTGTGTTTCCTGAGCAGGACAACTCTCTGTGGGCTCGCTTACCTTTCTGGACGGAGAGAACAAGTTGCATGCTGTTTTACAAGAGGGGAGATAAATCTGACGGGAGTGTCAAGTATCAGGCGTCATAGCAGCCAAAAGCAGACCTCTGCTGGCTGGCCAGATTTTCGTCGCATCGGATGGCTGAAAACTCCAAACAATCGCACGATAACACACACATGCACACACACACAAACACACACTCACTTGGCTCAGGGACAGCAGCCAACAACAGTCGGTTCTTTGGCTGCAGGAGAATGGTACAGAACCTCCTCATGGAAGGCAATGTTGTTTTTTAATTAGTTGAGTAAGTGAAAAGTAGACCTGCTTTTCTTAGGATTTTAGACAACCAGCCTACAGATGTTTGTGGCGTTATGTAACCGATTCACATCACTGCTTAGCAACTTAGTTTCACTGTTTATGTCAAATGAGTAGTCACCAGTATTAAAAACGTTGTATTTATGTAGAATTAAAGCTGCACTGAGAGTGCTGTAATCTGCAATAAAGGGCTAGTTCACCTCAAATTAAGAAATAAATTGTTGTCCGTGAGGTTTCTGCCGAGTGCCTCCCGGATAAATCCAGGTCCCAGTGCTCTCCTGGCTGCCGTCCAACACAGAGGATGTAAAATGGAAGTTTGGGTACCAATTACCTAAACGGCATCCTTTATAAGGTGCAATTTCTTTATCACTGATTAATAAACCATTTACGACTATTTTATAGACCCTTTACAGCCTGGTTATAACTTCTGAGTTGCCAGGTTGTGAAAAAAATGGCTACGGTTGGTGTTTGGTCCTGTGCAAACCACCAAATATCAAAACCTAAGAGAAAAAAACAAAAGAAATAATAGTTTGTTATTCTTCCAGACGACCTCCAGTGAAAATCAAGCTTTTTGTCTAACCTTGTTAAAACGTCTGTCTGATGTTTTTTATATGCGGTGAATAAAAAGCAGTCAACACCGGCGGCTTAAAACTGCATTCTACGGATAACAGTCTTAAAAACTTTCAAGGTTTCATATATAACAAAACAAAACAACTGATGCCGTCAACGTGCAGGGTGGGACTTTCTGTATCAAGAATCAGAATCAGTTTCCAGGTCAAACATGTATTTCTCCAATATTTATACACAGCAGTTGTGTCGTGTAGAGTAGCTTTACAGGGTTTAAGTCAAGGTGAGCTGGTGTGCTTCAGCTGCAGTGAATGGACATTCTAGAAGAAGCAAAAGAACAATTTTGCCAAAAAGGATGGGAACAAAGCAACGTGAATGCTTTTTTTAAAAACAATTTTTAAGAAAGCTAAATCACCAAACTACCGTGGACAGCAATTAAATGTTATTAATCTACAATCTAATGATTTTCAAGCTAAGGCTAAGCTATAAATAGTAAATATGAATGATGTTAGTGAGTCACAGGAATTTGTTACAACCTGTTAAGCCGAAAGCTGCTGTCATTAACGGCACTAAACTGGTCTTTAGTGTGTCAATAAACAATTTAGTCATCACCAGCAAGCGATGACAAGTTCTAAATCTTTTATACAGTATGGTGAAACAGGAGCAACTTTTGTTTGTGAAGTATTATTTCATTAACATTGAAAAGACATTTCCTCGGGCACCGCTGTAGTTTACCGGCGTCCCGTGTACAGAGCTACAGTCCCGATGTGGAGGTCATGAGTTCGAATCCCGCTCATGGCTCTTTCCCACACGTCCTCCTCCCATTCTTCTCCCCCACTTTCCTGTCTCTCTCTCTCACTGCTCTATCAATAAAGGCACAAAGGCAAAAAAAAAAAGAAGACATCTCCTTCTGAGATCAGTGGACCGCGCTGTGATCGGTCTTCAGTGGGACTAGTTTGTCATTACAAACTAAAATGAGATGTGGATGGTAACTTTGCTACGTCCCCAAATGAATTCTGGTTTTACATTTTTCACTCTTTTGTCCCCAATAGCAACATAATCTGTTACAGCATGTAAACATAAGTTCACTATAATCAGGCTTCTAAAATGAAGTCCTGTGACCTCGATGAAATGAAGTTTTCCCAAGACTCTATTTGTAATGGGAGTTGCCTTGTCAAGACAAGACTCGATTGTCTCACTTAGTTTGGATTTTTCTCTCTGCACCCACAGAGAGGGATCGTGGCTGTAAGGAAGGATTTACCGGGGCCGCCTGTCCTCCCAGCAGTAGGCTGATTGGAGGGGCCGGCTCTGTTTGTTAAGGTAATGGGCCCTAGGTGAGTTAATTCACAGGGTACACGCTGCACGCTCTGTCACCTCAGGAGTACCCCGGTGGAAAAGGGGGCTGCCGGCGGGGGCTGGGACGCAGGAGGAGGAGGAGGGCGGGAGGAGGTGTCCAGCTCTCTCCAAAATCCCCTCAGCCTTGCTCCGTCTCCTCCAGCTCCACCTGAAAGTGATTACCAGGCCAGCCGTGAGCAAACAAGCCCCATATGGAGGGTCTATAGTGGGGCTGAGGCTGGAGCCTGGGGAGCCCTCTTTGGAGAGAAGAGGCCTGAGCAAACACAGCTAATGAAGTCTTAACAAGCAGCCCCGGGTTAGCGCGAGCCCGCTAAATGCCACCGAGGCTCTTGGAATTGTGTCCAGCAGATTGGCTAAATCTCCTCGAAGCTTTCCTTTACAAGATAAAGTTGCATTAGCATATCTCTGTCTCACCATCTCTGAGGTAAGGCCAGGATCTGGCACGCACTCACACTTGATGGGCTCCCTTTCTTCCGCGGCAGCACTTGATTCTGACAGAGTGGGGCTTTAAACTGAACACATTAACTCTGGATCTTGACATGATTGTGGATTTTATTCATTGGTTGTGTTTTTCTGAGGCCTGGCTTGGGAGGTGGGGGTGGGAGGAAGAGATATTTTCTCACAGCTCTGCGTTGCAAACAGGAGATGAGTTGCACTTCCTCCGAGTAAATTATTATCTGTGTGCAGAACAAACCCGGCGCCCTTTCTTGCCCTCGTCTATCCTCCCTCTGCTCCCTCCATCACTCTCCTACACCGTGACCAGCACCTTACCCTCACTCCCTTTTTTTTTATTATGTGTCCTTTTTCACACATCTCAAATTCCAGGAGTTTATTATTGGGGAAAATATCACACCGACCATCGTGTGCACAAACATACACTCGCATACCTCCACGGCGCTGGCTAGCCCGAGTCTTGTTTCCTAATCAAAAGCAAACAGCCATTAACAGAGCTCCTTCCTTGTTATCTCACACCAGCGAGTCACTTAATCAATGTGTGTTCTCTTGATACTCAGCTCACTCTGGCTTTTTTTTTTTGTTCAGTCTAGTTGAGGCTGTAAAAAAAAAAAAAAAAAAGCTGCCTCATATGATAAAGACTTGGCTCCACTCCAAACACAACATCACTACTAAACTTAAACTCCAACACCACCACACCCCGGCCCCTGAACACAACGTTGCATTATGTTTGGATGGGAAACTGGGAGAAAGATGCTTTTTTTTTTTTGCACTGTGAGACCACACATTGGCTTTTTTTTTTTTGCACTCTGCAGGAGCTGTGTGAGTGTGTGCACAGTAGAGAACAAAATGTCTATTCAAAAACACATCTCTCTTGTTGGTGAAATGAAGATCGGGTTTCGAACAGATGTGCCGATCACATGTCTGCCCTCGCCTGTCTCGTTTTACCAGAAGCTGCGTGATTTTCCATCCGAGGGGCGGTCTGTCGTAAAGATAGTAATGATACCACAATTAAATCTCAATTACGCATCTGTTGAATTTACTGGAGAATAAAAAAAAAAGCTTTCTAATGTCAGACAAAGTGATCCCGAGCAGCATGTTGGAATAAAGTGTGAATAATAATATTCATGATTAATTTGTGCAATATGGGGAGGCTATTCCTAGGAAGGTGTTGTTTTTAGATTTTAGCTCTTGCAGCAAGTTCTGCTCTTGCATTAATAAACAGTTTTTGTATTTATAGAGCGACTCTAGATGACGGCATCAACTCTTCAAGTAAAAACAGGTAAGTATCATGAGGAGAATGTCCTGGAGGTATCAGAAGTAATAAATACACATTATGCTGCAGAATGGCCCCCCGAGATAACTTTTTATGTGTATTTTATTACTGGATTTTGATTACTTGTGCATTAATGTGTGTGAGACGTTTTCATGTTGTAGCTGGTGGAGGTGAAGCTGAGTTTAACTAGCTTGTACACGGATCAGCCGCGACATAAAAAACCCCCGACAGGTGAAGTGAAAAACAGAGATCATCTTGTCACAGTGTAATGTTCTGCTGGGAATCCTCGTCTCCTGGCATCTAGGTCGCTTTGACACCCACCTAAAGATTGTTGCAGGACCAAGCAGCGTCCCCCAGCAGGACGTTTTGCTGCACCGCACTGCAAGAACTGGTCAGGAACGACTACAAAGAACATGTTGATCTTTCAAACAGTTATGTCGAGCATCCACATGATGCACTAGAACAGGGGTGTCCAATCCTGGTCCTGGAGGGCCACAGTCCTGCATGTTTTAGATGTTTCCCCTCTTCATCAGGATCATTATCAGGCTTCTGCAGAGCTTGATGATGAGCTGGGAAACATCCAAAACATGCAGGATTGTGGCCCTCGAGGACCAGGATTGTACACGCCTGCGCTAGAACAAGTCTACCTGCAACCCACAGGACCAAAAGCATCCAGTGCCAAAGTCCTGCCACCGGACACCACAGTTTTTTTTGTCACTTTAAATGTTGTGGCTGCTTTGGGGATTAAGCTGGCCAGCACTGTACACAGTTATCCATCACGTTTCAGCCTGGTGTCTTGGAAAGGTGTGTACATTTCACACCAAGTTACTTTGGATATTACCATTTTTGCATTTTGTGTGTCACTTCACAGCATGTAGTACCATAATAACCACCTCCCTGTTACATCATCAATAACTTTTGCTATTTTTCACGTTGTTTTAACACTGTAAATGACAAAAGCTTAAAATGTATAGACATGCAAAATGTGCCAGAGGTATCATGCCATTTACACACACTGTCATGTGTCATGTTATGGTATTAAAAGCTCATGGTACGTTTTGTTTGGGAAAATGTATCCCTTAAGTATGATATTGTTCAATGAAGTGTCTCTTTTTGAAATGTAATCAAGTAGAAGTGGCTGAAAACGAGAATAAAGTACAAATATTTCATATTTGTACTCGAGTTAATGTATTTAGTTACATTCAACCACTGCAAAAGTGTTCACAGACTACTTGTGAATCCATAAAGTGAGATCAGATGACAGTCATTCCAGGCAGCTGAGTGCAGAACTGACGATACAGTAAGTTTAGTAAAAGCACTCTGCGGCGAGTCTTTGTAAAGAAGTTAGAGAAGAGAAATTGTGGGCTGAAAAGAAAAACATTTGCTACAATGAGATTACTGTCACATCACTGCTGAGATCCCCAGACAGCCGCTGTAAGCACGTTAACACTGATATGAGTTCTGTGCCACTGTCTCTGCGCGCTCCGCTGCTTGGTCTTTGCCTCGCGCAATTACGCCTCCCGCGGAGCTCTATGCAAGCGTTAAACGAAACATTAGCACCTCATTTAAAAAATAAAACAGCTTTTCACAAGGACAGACAGCTCCCTGGGTAGTCTTATCATGCGCAAATTAGCCAATTTACCAAACTGGCCTCTCTCTCGCTCTCAAACGCAGAAACAATCATTTGGAGCTGGAAGCATCTCTGCTCTGCCTGCTGTGGTACCATTGTTGTGACACTATCAAAGATTGTGTGTTAAAGAAAGCTACAAGACAGTGAAGAAGATTGTGGAAAGAGCAGAAATTGTTCCTGTTTACTGCTTTTCTTTGTGTAATGTTGTCAGAAGCTGTTGTTTTGCAACTTTTTACAAGTAATGACAGCGTTATTTCACTTTATTAAAGCCCAGAGGTGGTTGTAGGTGTTCAATAAACTCATAAAAACAAAGCCAAAAGTCTGCACGCTTATGAATATGTTCATAAAAGTGATGGTTTTGTTGTTGTTTGTATCAATGATCACATAGAAACTGTGATAAACATCCGTTTTTACGCATCATCCGCGTCTCCATCCTGGACCCTGCAGCCACAACTGACAAATCTAGCGTGATCATGAGCTATATAACAAAACATTTAAGGTAAAAAACATGATTGACAGATGGCAGCCCTGCCCCTGCCGCTCTGTGATTGGAGCAGCGGCTGCGGGGGCGTGTCCAGCCCGCCGCTGGTATATATCGGCACCGCTTCGTCTCCAAGCTGATGATTTGTATGGGAACCAGGACCGAGGTGGGACGAGCCGACTGAATGTAGTCGCTGTGTTTTGAAGAAAGAAAGGAGGCCCACATCTTTCCGTTTGTAGCGATCGGACAGCAGCACTTGGGTTGTTTTGGCTTTTTTTCTTCTTTTTGAAACAGACTGTGTGAGGATTGTGAGCGCAGCTTCCACAAGAAGCTGGATTCTCCTCTCAGCCATCTTGACTGCCGCTCGCCGCCCTGAAGGCTGTTTTCTCTCCTCCTCCTGCTCCTCCTCAGCTCAAAGTAAACACGGCTTGCACATTGCTTGCAACTCCGTGCAAGATCCCGAGAGGAGCGAGATGGGCTCGCCGCGCAACGTCTAACCGGACCGGAGGCGAAAGCAGACGGCTGAGAGGATTTATTGCTGTTTGTATCAGAGCAGAAGAGAGGGGACACGACGCGCCGGAGAGATGGACCTGTTTGGGATTTACCTGCTCCTCTCACTCGCTCTCCTTCCCCGATCCAGCTGCACCACGGCCAAGGAGATCACCTGCCAGGAGATCGCCGTGCCGCTGTGTAAGGGGATCGGCTACAACTACACCTACATGCCCAACCAGTTCAACCACGACACGCAGGACGAGGCGGGACTGGAGGTGCACCAGTTCTGGCCTCTGGTTGAGATCCAGTGTTCGCCGGACCTGAAGTTCTTCCTGTGCAGCATGTACACACCGATCTGCTTGGAGGACTACAAAAAACCTCTCCCGCCGTGCCGGAGCGTGTGTGAGAGAGCCCGGGCTGGCTGTGCGCCCCTCATGAGGCAGTACGGCTTCCCCTGGCCGGACAGGATGAAGTGTGACCTGCTGCCGGTTCAGGGCAACCCGGACACGCTGTGCATGGACTACAACAGAACCGACTCCACCACGGTCTCCCCGGTGCTCTCCAAACCCACCAACCACCCCGGTAAGGGTTACAACCCGCCTAAAAATAAGCCTGGCAGACCCGGCGCGCCTGGGAAATACAAGCCGCCCTCCGCTCCGTGTGAGCCGGGCTGCAAGTGTCTGGAGCCCATGGTGCCGGTGAACACGGACCGACACCCGCTTTACAACCGCGTCAAGACCGGACAGATCTCCAACTGCGCCATGCCGTGCCACAACCCCTACTTTACGCACGACGAGAGAGCGTTCACCGCGTTTTGGATAGGACTTTGGTCCGTGTTGTGCTTCGTGTCAACTTTTGCCACCGTCGCCACTTTTCTCATCGACATGGAGCGCTTCAAGTACCCGGAGAGACCCATCATCTTCCTGTCGGCGTGCTACATGTTTGTTTCCATCGGCTACATTGTCAGACTGATCGCCGGCCACGAGAAGGTGGCGTGTAACCGGGAGTTCGACCTGGAGCACATCCACTACGAGACCACCGGCCCTGCGCTCTGCACCGTGGTCTTCCTGCTTATTTACTTTTTCGGCATGGCCAGCTCCATCTGGTGGGTCATCCTGTCTCTGACCTGGTTCCTCGCCGCCGGGATGAAGTGGGGCAACGAGGCGATCGCCAGCTACTCGCAGTACTTCCACCTGGCCGCCTGGCTCATCCCCAGCATGAAGTCCATCGCGGTGCTGGCGCTGAGCTCCGTGGACGGAGACTCGGTGGCTGGCATCTGCTACGTGGGGAACCAGAACTTGGACAACCTGCGGGGCTTCGTCCTCGCCCCTTTGGTGATTTATTTATTCATAGGCACTATGTTCCTCCTGGCGGGATTTGTGTCGCTCTTCAGGATTCGCAGCGTCATCAAGCAAGGTGGCACCAAAACCGACAAACTGGAGAAGCTCATGATCAGAATAGGTATTTTCACCGTCCTCTACACGGTGCCAGCGACCATTATAGTCGCCTGTTACTTTTACGAGCAGCACAACAGGCAGAGCTGGGAGATTACGCACAACTGCTCCGACTGTTTATTAGAGCGGGACCGCAGGACTCCGGACTATGCAGTTTTTATGTTGAAGTACTTTATGTGCCTTCTTGTGGGCATCACGTCCGGGGTGTGGATCTGGTCTGGGAAAACTTTGGACTCTTGGAGGACTTTCTGCACCCGCTGCTGCTGGGGCAGTAAAGGCACCAGCGGCTCCATGTACAGCGACGTGAGCACCGGACTGACGTGGAGGTCGGGCACGGCCAGCTCCGTGTCTTGCCCCAAGCAGATGCCATTGTCCCAGGTTTGAATGGCAAAAAAAAAAAAAAGCAGCTTATGTGGACTGCTAATTGTTTGGGAGATAACCCATCACTCTGTCTCCAGCGATTTGCATAGTAATGAACTGCTGCTGAGGTGTCCCCTCTCCACCCACACACACCTCTGTGGGGAGAACTGCTTGAAACAAGTCATTCACACAGGTTATCTCCCTCCTCCCTCCCTCCCTCTATCTCCTGTTTATATGTATTAGAGGTACAGTCTGAGGCTTTTTACGCAAACTGGGCATTACTTGCTTCAAGGCAGAGACACAGTTTTTGGGGATTTTATTACCATTTTATCTACATAGTGCCAGATAACATTGTATAATTCAATCACATCAAAGATGGTTTAAATTAAGCCTTAATAGTGCCCAAGTATTTTACGGGTCATTCTTTTTTTTTTTTTTTGTAATTTCAAATGTATTTATATAAAAGTTCTGTAAAAACGTGTACATTTGTGTATAAAAGAAAACTTTATAAGATATTGTAAATTTGTACAAAGTGTAGATGTCTCTTTTTGTGAGAAAAGCAAATATGACCTCTATTTTGACAATAAAACATTTGATAAATCTGAAGATCTGTGCAGTGTTTTCCCATGGCAGGGACGACAGGGCTTATGTTTTTCCCCCTCCTCAGCCCGTGCAGGCATATTTTGCGGTTTCCTTGTGGTCACCGTGTCGAGGATGGCAGCGGCAATAGCAGCTTTTGAGAGTCCCAGCTAAAAAGGAAGCCCTTTTAACCATCAGAGACTGGTAATTAGAGGCAGGGGTTGAGTTGGAGCATCTCCATAATTGTTAAAGTCCTCTTCACATGCCTGCCGAAGCCTGCTTTCTTAATTTAGTAAAAGAGGGAGTGGGTGAATGGGGGTATAAATGCAGGGAACGGACCCTTTTCATCTGCAGAAACTTTGATCTTTCTTTTTTAGCAGCCTAGAATAAAGGTGGTGTGTATTAGGAGTGTCTGTCTGATGTGCCAAGGTTCCCTCTAAACGTCCCCATTTGGATGCTTTGATGGACGTCCTACAATTGAAAGAGCATTTTGGAACCCCTCGCTTTTTTTTTTGCTTTTTTTTTTCCCGGGGAGGTTTGTCAGAGCTGAAACCTGCCAGAGCCCCTGCGTCTTGTGTTTGGTTTTTACGCCGGGGCCTGAATTGAAACATCTTCTCCCTCGGCTCAAGCTGTGTCAGCGAGTGCAGGGGCCTTGACATGAATGATATTGAAATAGCAATGAAAGCCCCACAGGTGGTCTGTTCACATGATCTCACATCTTAGGGGCCCTTAATCGAGGCATTTTTTGCTACAAATGTATCTGGTTTGGTCCCAATTAACCCAATGCGCTGGCATCGGATGATACACTGTAACCCAGCGTAGACGGCCCTTTGATTTACTGGTCAATGGTGACAGTGGGCTTTGTAGTGACTGCTTTGTTCCTGCTTTATTCCTTTACACTCGCACTGTAGATGTGAAGCCCCGAAAAGCCTCTTTTCAGCGCAGTGAAGACATGCATCTGCTGGCAGAGGAAAGCAGACGTACACATCTTGCATCACTGCTGTCAGCGAGGCCATAAAGATGGAAGTCATGGCAAAAAACAAAATCTAACTTTTCATATTTTTTCTCTTCAGCTTCCACACAGATGACCAACACTTCTGAATGTTTGACTAAAGCTACCACGCATCACTTAGGGAGTTTGAAAGAAGTTCATGAAAAGTGTAAACATTGCTCTGTTCTCTGTTTGGCCTTGCAATACATGCTCAGAATCTTTTTTCTGTTTTATTTCCATCAAATAGTTGCTTTCACTCCTGCGGCTTGTTTTTTTCTGGTGTTTACCCCCAAAAACCTCAGTGTGCAGCTGCAGCTTTCTCCGCCTGCCAAGCCTCTCCGGCAAATGCCACTAATGTGCAGCCCCATCTAGTGGCGAAAGCGGCCCTGCGCCGCTCCGAGCGGTGTCAAAACTGTAAGAGTGCTGCTTCTAAAACCGGGGCTAGGTGCTTCCAGATTTATTGCCGTCCCCCGAGCAGCGCAGGCAAGAAGCAAGAAAAATGTGTGCAGTGTGTGATTCCAAGCTGAGAACAAGTTTAATCCAACACATACTGCACCTTCAAATCTAGCAAAATAAGTCAGCTTCTTTGTTATCTGACATAAGTTAAAGGAGATTTCATGCATCTGCCTCCCCTCTCAAGTGCCATTCACTGCTAAACACACACATTAAACTCTTCATCCCCAAACATGCGGCTCCACAAACCAACTGTCTGAGCATTTAAGCAGCATGTCCTGACACATAGGTTGTAATTATCAGCTATCCCCCCTCAGAATTCACCAGCCAGTTCAACAGGAGCTCCCTGAGTGGTCAGACATCCGAGCTAAATGTCTGTTTTTATTTGCACTCATCAGATCTCGCCAGGCCTCCTTCTGTGTGGCACCACCGATGATGGAGTCATACCGGTGCAGAACAGCAACCGACTTGCAAGCCGGTCAGACACACGGATCTCTCAAACGGCGCAGGAAGGCCGGCCGTGCAGCTCCTCTCCTCTGATTGAATTGTCTTGTTTCCTGATCACTCTCTGCAGCCAGGAGGAACATTCTGACTTGCTGCCCATCAAATATTAATGGCAGCGTTTGATGAAAGGCAGACAGAGGAGAGCGGAGGGGTGTTAACGCAGGTCATGCTTTTTAATACTATCGATCCCTCGGATTCACATGGGTAAAGTTTTCTTCTTTTTTTTTTTTTTTATTCGTTTAATCTCTTAATGCGGGAGAGGACGTGCTGCAGCTGCCGACGGCCTGCTGTGATCTGCATTAGTTGTTTTTGACAGACAAAATCAGGCTGCATTTATTTCTCCATTTTTTATATTTACTATAAAACTCCAAAGCAGCTACACATGCGATTACACCAATATAAAGCCGCTTGCTATCATTTCTCCTTATTTTCCAGATTCCATTTGTCGGTGGAAGACGAACAATAGCAGTAAAAGCCCAGAGTTTCCATGGGTGTATTCTTCTACGCATAAAGCATAACAGTGACCTCAAGTTTCTGTGACCCATTTAGATTAATGCTGAAGCTCGTGACCTCCAGCTCAGGCGCTTTATTCCCAGCTGGCCATTTGAGACGCCAGATGTTGGAAAATAAAGGGTCTCAGGCATTCTGAGGTCTGTCAGGCTGCGGGGTTATGGTTTCTGAGGGACGTGAGAGTCATTAAAGTTGTTGCAGTTTGGTTTGCACGTTTTAAAAAAGTGAATTTAGGAAGATGGCTTGTATTTTTTGTTGTCTTTGTGCAGGTTTTCTAAGAAACACACGGCCTGCAAGTATGTCAAGTAATGAAGGTCAAACAACAATAGCCGCAAAATGAATGTTGTGTCAGTGCTGCGGCTTTTAAGCAATAAATGCATCATTTTGGAGTTTGCGCCGGTTTAACAAAGATATCAGCGGTAATGGCCGGCTCCCCGTTGGCACAGCAACAATGCCTCTGTGGTTTAGTAGTCCTTACAGTGCACCCCTGCTGCCTCTTCCAATCCGTGGACCCCCCACCTCCACACTCACACACAGCAGGAGCAGAACACTGTGTTCCTTCAGTCCTTCACTGACTGACTGACATGTACACAAAGGGAAAACCTCTTTCATCTGAAGCGGCGAGTGTTTTCCCAGATTCGCTCGGGCTACGGGCGCGCTGGGAGAACCTCCAGCGAACACTCGGCACCAGAGAGAGGGGCCGAGGTGTCACAGTTCAGACGGTGGATGAACGCTGAGCGGAGCGGCGAGAGCGATGGTGTCAGGGCACCTGGAGATGCTCTCTGTCTGAGAGAAAGGCTATAGAAAGCTTTGCTTCTACAAGGATGTGATACAAATGGTACAAAAGCACTCCACCGGTTTACACTCCAGTAACTTTACTAGTGTCACTACGGACCGTTTGAAGCAACAAGTAACTAAAACCAAAGCAGCAGAATCAAACACACAACATTTTTAAACTATGTGCATTATTGTTGCTTGACAAAGCTGGAGCCTACGTTACCCACAATGCAACTAGACTCAAACAGGCCCCAGGAGCTTGTTCCAGAGACCTGCTAAGCTCAGTTTGTTCTGCCCAGATTGTACTCATTATTTAAGAATGACCTTCAGCAGCACTACAGAGACTTTGTGTTCAATCTGTGGATGAACCGCTTTAATACGAAAAACTTTACTGGCAGCCACATATGACACTATATTAGGAGACAGTGTCTGTTAGCATCCCCTTCATCTACATGACAAAATACAATATCTTTATATTACACTAATGTAATCCAACCAAATGAACAAAACAAAAGTGGCACACTACTACTTTAATGTTCTACATGAACGTGTTTGTGAAACACTCAAACTTTCTGAGATGCAGTACCCCGTTCTGTACACTTGAGGGAGCCATTAAAGAGATTTTCTCCTGCACATGGACCAATTAATCTAAAACACACTAAACGTTGTGGTAAACAGTGAGCGAGCACCATGTACAACACATCAGAGCTCAATAACTGTCTTCAATAGATAGAAATGAGTGGAAGTCAAAATGTAAAAACATCAGTTTCTTTAACGATAGTCTTACTTATATTATCTATTTATTCTGGGATTTGTTTTTTCTTATTCTGCTTCATGATAAATATTAAAACACATAATCATCTGTTCCTCTTAACCCTCCTGCTACCTTCAAATTTACTGACATCTTCAATCCTTGGGTTCAGTTTGGCCCCAGCAATTTAAACCTCCAGAAAACATCATCATGTGTAAAAAGCCCTTTAAATTAAACTGAACAAATTATGTCAATGGCTTATTTACAGATGTTAAACGTTGGTTAAATTGACCCAAAGATAATCGGAGGGTTAAATTAAAAGGAAAAATATATATTAAAGAAATCAAAGGTGCCACAAAACAACCCTCTGTTGTTATCAGAAGCTTCTGGCTATTCAGCTGATCTTCAACTGATCTTCTGTGTGGCTACAAACCGTCGACTGCACTGAGCTGGACCTTCATGCAGGAGGTTCAGGAGGCAGTGTGACTCCATAAACTGGTGCACGGTTTGACCGTCCAGCATTGTCAGGTCAGTTATCATCATTATTTAACTTCTCCAGCAGAGTCACCACGATGAGGAAGCAGCTCTACATTTGACCCAAACTCTCTAACAGCACCCAGTCACACATAGTTTGTAGAATACAGAGGTTTGGTTTCTCATACCTGCAGAGAAGGTCAACAAACGTCCCTCTGGTCGTCCAGGAAGTTTTCAGGGTTGAATTCACGGGGGGGAGTTTCCACCTCGTTCCTCCTCGTTCATGATCGATGGGCCCTGTGGAGAAAATGGAGCGAGCAGAGGGAGAAAGAAATGCTTCAGTCGAGTAGTAGTTTAACTGACTAGTTGTCTTATACTGTGGCTCGGAGATGAGCTCCATGTCGTGGACACTAAGCAGCCGCTGAACAGATTGTACTAAATGTTTTTTATACTTTATCAGTGGAGAAAGTTAAACTTCAGGCTTTGCAGGAAGTAAACTATGAAAAACAAGACCCACAAAACTTTCCCATGAAGATGCCAAATATGTCCATTTTTTTAAAACACCAAGGAAAAAGGTTGAAGATTTTTATAAAACTAAGAACCAAAATGGATAAAAGATAATCTGGATGTTTTCATCTGAGATGCTTCAGCAGTCAGTGAACCCCGATGTGTCCGAGAGTCAGCGTTGTTTAGTTGTGTTTCACTAAAATTCTCTCACATTTAAGTTTGCACACGTCTTATCCCAATCGCTCAGAAAGCAGTAAAGGAAGTGGTTTCAGGGATTCTGGTCTCTTTGTGCTCAGTAATCAGGCGCGTTGCAAGGTTTTTACAAGTGTGGAAAATAAAACATGACAATTAAAGCCGCCGGATGAGAAAACGTTTGACTTTGGTGACTATCTGTGGAGTAAAAAAAACGACAGAGGAGCATGTTCATAAGTCTATAAAAGGGAGTATGTGATGTGCTGGAGGCCCAATGAAAACACCCTCCGCAAAGTTCTTAAAGGCCTTCATGAAAGGTTCCGAAACGAGGGAAAGATAAACAGTTTTTGTTAAGTTCAGTTTAACGGCAGGAAAAGAGAGAACTGGGACAAGATGATGTTGGCGCTGTGGAGGAAAGTCAAGGCCTCTGGTTTGTACCTGAGACCACGACTGGAAGACAACAAGCTGTGATTGTCAACACGCTGGCCGCCGTACGCGGAGCCGCAGCGAACGCACCCACACATGGAATACCAATGCTCTTTTCCAGTGTTTCCATTGTGCGCTGCATTTCTCCCAGAATCCTTTGCTCCCACACCAAAATACCCCGAGGTCGTCCAAGTGAAGCCACGGCGCTCCTTCCAGCTGGCTCCGCCATCTGCCAAAGCCATTCCTGTAATGGGTACGGACAAGGGTTTGTGGTGCTTTGGCAGAGTTTTTTAAAGCCAAGACAAATCTGTGCCGAACTGCAGCCACACGTGACATTTACGGGACGCTGAATGCTGACGTGTACTTTCTGTGCGGATGTTTCTTGGGTTTGTGCAGCAAAAAGTTTGTCATCATAGATTCTTTCACGGCCCAGACCTCATTGATACTGGGTCTAATAAAGAGACATTGTCACAGCAGTTCTTCAGCGAAGAGACAGGCTCCTCAAGCTGTGATGAATAACTGCAAAGGAGCAACAAGTAGGGCTTTAATATTAAACTACAATATATAACATTAACCTGTCGAACCTGGTAAATATTTCATGGTGAAATATTTACACCACTACTGCAGTATATCTGTTATGGAGCCACATGTTGACCAACTCTTGCTCTCAAGAATAATTTGTTGTTCCCATTAAGCCCCAAACAATTTCATCACAATCAATCAGGAGCTTTTACAGTCGGCCAGTGTTGCTCAGGCCCTGAAGCGACGGGCTGCACCTGTAATTCACAACCTTCACGATTTAATTCAGCAACACCACACAGCCTGGAGCCACTCTGAGCTGGTTTGTGTGCAATAAACAGCTCCAGCTTAGGAATGTGTGTCTGATGGTCACTAGCAGAGCAGTTAAAGGTGACGTAAGAGTCCCACACTGTTGAAAAAAATCAGTATCATAGCAAATAAATAAAAAAACAAAAAACAAATCTGGTATCAAGGATGCCAGGAAAAACAATATGCTATAAAAATGTAAAAAATGATTTTAAAAAAGCAAATATCTGTAAAATGATGGAATTTTAACTGATTTGAATGCAGTAAAAACAATTATTGATAATTATTAATAAATAATATTTGTAAAAAATAAAAAAAAATACAGATTTTTGATGTGGACATTATATACAGTTTTGACCAGCATTTATTTATTTATTTGTTTTTTTTAAGAGTCAACATGTAAATTGATTTTTTTGTAATTTTTTAGTGATTAACCAAAAAAAAGGGCAATACTGTAAAATAAAAGTTGCATTTTTCAATTTATAATATACATAATTTTTATTTCAAACACTAGCCTGTTTTTTTTTTTTTTTTTTGTGTGATTTCACTAGTTATTATCTATCATGTCACAAAACAGGGAAAATCTTTAAAACGACAGTGGATTGTTAAAATAGATTTTAAATAAATTTTTTTTACCGTGCATGTCCAGGCTGAAGGTCTTTACTGGCAGTGGAGGACGTCCTGGAGGGAAGATCCTGGGTCTCTGATGTTAGAGATGCAGATCGAAGAAGATAACAAAGATCCAATGTAGAATAAAAGACACACACATAACAGGATGGACAGGGCAGATTTAAAGAGGCTTTGAAAGCACTGGTCCACACTGAGCCCTGGTTCTTCTGGTTCTTCTGGCTGTTCTAAATGTAAACGAGCAGCACATGTGTGAAAGGACAACACAGCTGGAAGGTTTTCATTTCAGCTGATTGCACAGACAGTGTGAAGCCCCTTTGTTCTGCTTGTCCTTCTTGAAGCTTTATTTTTTAGTTAGTTATAAAGCAGCAGTTTGGGACACATCCTGTGTGACGACATGTACGTTCTGTTTCTCTGCATTCATTTTTACCTGCAGCAGCGTGCACAAGGACAGGAGCCGTAGACATGTTCACTGTTACTGTGCAAAAATGTGCATCCTCACACTAAGGACACAGACTGATAACACATACATAGAGCCAGAACAGGACTCATATAGATCATAGTGGTTTAATTAAATTGTTCAATCCTGTCTACTTTAAATTACATGAATATACTGTTAATTTGCAACAGAAAATGTGACTTAAAAGAATTGTAAAGCTGCTTAAATTACATTTATTAACACAATTGTTCAATCAAAGTATTTGTCCTCATATTCAGACCACTGACGTTCTGAATATTTTATCAAAGCAACAAAAACGCACTTAAAGTCTGGCCTCTAGGCTCGGAGCTCATCACTCCACGGGTATGTTTACATATCATATCATATCACATCGTAGTACTGGAGGGTGATGGGGAGAAAACAGCTCCTTCCTCTCGGAGCCTACAGGTGGATGCTGGGTGGTGAAGTGGCTGAAGCAGCAGGCAGCAACGCAGGGAAGCGCCAGCGCTGACATATCAAAGGGAGAGCTGTGAAATTTCGGCAGCCTGAATACACAGTGAGATTGTACGTTTGGAAGATAACGTGAAGCATGTCAGGAGGGGTAGCTCAAGTTGCCTGCCTGGACGAGACTGCAGACTGTTTTTCCTCCAATGTTTTGCACTTCCAGGACAATAACACACACCGATTGCAGCTGAAGCAGGATTGTGGTCAGGTTTGGGGACTCTGTTTAAGGTTAGACAAAGATTTAAGTTTGTGACTGAAGAGGGTAACAGTGACTGAAGACGAAGCAGGAGGACACCACGGGGATTTGATTGGGGAAGACAGCTCATTTTTGCCAAGGGGGCCCCCTGACAAGTTAATCCTACCCTGTCTGTGACTCTGTCTTGCGAGAAAGAACTGCCCCTACCCAAAAAAATTGTCGTGGCTTATAACCATCAATGAACTTTAGTATCAGTGATAATGACATGAAATGAGCAAACTGTGCATTCAGTAGATCAAGTAAAGAGACTTCTCCTGTCAAAGCCACTTCAGAGACATTGAGGAATCCAGAAACAAACATATAACACGTCAACGTCCATCATCCCAGCAGCAGATTCAATACAGTCGTCCTCCAATGTTTTCACACCCTTCCATTAAAGAAAAGGCAAAATTCACACTCAAATAACTAGAAGGTGAATAAAGTAATAATAAATAAAAATTTGCTAAATTATAATTTAGTGAAATAAGACGTTGCTTTTGAATTGTGGTTGAAAAGAATAATTTTTAAAAAATTGTCAAATTAGAGCACTTCTAATCCAAACACCTGTCAACAGGTGCAGAAGTCTGACTGAGAGTTACAGAAAACACTTTGACTGCAGTGAGTGGCTCAAAGGGTTGTTCAACTAAATATTATGTATACTTGTTTGTTGTTGTTGTTTTTAATACTTCTGTTGAACCACAATTCAAAAGCAATGTCATGATTTTCATTATTATTTTAAATTTATTATCACTTTTGTCAGTTTCTACTTATTCCAGTGACGGCTGTTTTTTCCTTCTTTAATGGGAGGGTATGAATAAATCTGAGGACGGCAGCATTTCACATCTTGTGTCACTGGGGGGCAGCATGAGTTCACACTACAGTACTGGGTCAGTGACGGCGACAGCACAGTGGACCAAAGCGAGCAAGAACAGAAAGTATTGTGTAATGTTCCAACATCTTTAGTGTTATATTTACTAGTATAGTGTCTAGAAACAGTCACAACTGTAGAAAGAGTGAATGAATGAAACACAAATATGTAAGAGATCAAACAAGAACGATGTATTTTCACTTTAAAAAGAAATCAGCTTCACATATAACAGTGTATGAAATTGCACATTAATTCATTCAGAAGATTATTCAAATGGAATTCAGAGTACACGACACAGATCATTCAACAATCAACAACAATAGCACTTAACAATACAAGTTAAAAAATGTATTTTCCTTCATTTTAGATTAAAAGCCACTCGATCCAGACAACACAAGTGTAATTGAGAGCTGCTTTGGTAACAGTAGTTAGAAACGTATATCATCCCTGCTTTGCTCTGATGAAAACCCCCCGTGGCCACCCGTACCACGGTCAGGGTGCAGCGCTCTGTCGCTAGGTGAGATATAAGGCCGGGAGCTTTTGGTGTCATCTTCAAAAAGACCACAAGAGGATGAGATCAAGAGCTATCCCTTTACACAGAGACCAGCCTCTCAGCTATAGGGCGACAGACACCAGAGGGATGGAACTGATTTACTGCGGGAGCTTCTCTCAGAGTTAGTCCACAGGTTGTTAGAAACAAGGCTCACAGCTTATAATGGACGCAAATGAACAATGTATGACTGGCATGAGTCAGAGTGATTGGCTAACGTCTGGCCCACATTAATCTGCTTTGCTGTGGCTCTGGTTTCACCTTGATCAAAGCTCAGGGTGCAGACATCCTGAAGGGCATCAGGCAACACTTTGCAGAGTGCTGCTGCTGCTGCGCTCTATTTCTAGTGTCGGTGTATGTTAAGGTTTGTATTCCTCCTAAGCTCCACGAGGCCCTGAAATAGAGTGACAAGCTGTCTCCATAAATACAGAGCCCCTATGGGGGAGCATAATTGCTTTGTGATCCTATGTCGGCTTTAGGGGCCTTCACAGTGTCCTTCACTTCTTAGGAGGAATCCAATTCCACTGGATGAGCCTGGTATCAGCACCTTTAGCGAGATTACTGCCTTTCATTTTGGACCGACCCTCTCATTTCAAAAGGTCACATAAACACTGGAGCACAGGGCCCAAAGGCTGCCCACTCTGACCCCAGTGACCCACACACAAAGGGAAGCGCCCCGTGCTGGTGTCATGTCGATGTGGTGGGGGTGGGCAGTTTGTGTAATTAGCACAGGTCAAGGCCTGCCTTTGTTTATGGACAGTGTGCTGGGGGAGGTAAAACCAACACAGGAACAAACAGGTGGACTGCACTCTTTTAGATGTTTGTCAAGGTTGAGGTTTGCTCAAGGACACTTAAGGCTTGTCACTCCTGACTTGTTGTGCTCAGAGGCTATGTTGAAATCTTGTCACTTTGCATCGCTGGGCAACTGCTCCTCAAAGTTGATGGAGTCCGATGGCATGATAAAAAAAAAAAAAATCACAGCAAATAGGATTATGCTTCATGAGTCTAAGGTGTCTGCTGATTGCTTTGCCATTCTGGATTATCCTCAAGGAGACAGAGCAGCCTGCAGTGTAGCATGAGGTAGAAGGCATATTATCAGCCCAGCAGCATGTTGCTCCCGTATTTGCCCCATTCTTACGTTGCAAAGTAATTAAGCAACGCAGCCCTCTCAGTCACACCCACTCTGATCGTTTATCCTGCCCGTCATCATTGCTCTGTAGCTCTGTGCGGCTGCCCAACTCCACCAGCACATACTGACCCATCCTCCTGCTGCAGATCGCTGTTGCTGTGGAAGCGTTCCCGACCGGGGCTGCTGACGCCCCAGAGGGCAACCCAAGGTCCCGTCTGGGTGGAGGTGGAGGTTTGAGTCGGCTGCGTTTGCTAACACGAATGGACCTGGGTGTCCCCATGGGTTCCTGAGGACAGAGAGCCACCTCGCTGCCGTCCCTGTCTGGAAGCTCCTCTTGGGAAATGGAGTAGCCATTGTTCCCGTTGGTGTTGCCGGCTGGAGATCCCAGAGGGCGAGGCGGAGAGCAGCGCTCCAGGGACGGAGGCTCCTGACCTGAGTCCAGAGTTCCTCCTGCACAAGAGCCCTTGCTGGCTCGCCTCTTCCTGAAACTCCCTGCTTGACTAGATTGAACCTCTAGATCCTGCTGAGCCAGGGAGGAGTTTGGGTCGTTCGCCCTGGAGGCTCGTCCAGTAGAAAGAAAACAGTGCTCTTCCTCAAAGATCTTCTCCACCATCAACTTTCTCTTTTTCTTCTGCCTCACTGAGCGCTTGATGGCGCAGATGAAATCCAGCACGTTTAGGAACAAGGACAGAGCAGCCACGCCGAGCATGAAGTTGAGCATCACAGTCTTCTCGGTGGGCCTGGAGATGTAGCAGTCCACCTGGGTGGTGCAGGGAGGATTCTGGCACAGGAATCTTCTAGGGATGTAGAAACCAAACAGATAGTAGTGAGCTGCCCCGAAGCCTGCCTCCAGCAGCGTCCTGAACATCAGATGGAGAATGTAGGCTCCGGTGAAGCACCGAGCCCATCCCGGCTGCTCCGCCACCAGCGGCGTCTGGTTCACGGGCAGCTTGTTGAGCGACTCCTGATGGAGCTTGTACAGCTGAAAGGTTTTGGTGTGTCCTGAGGTGTTCGGGTCAACTGTCAGCGTGTTTGACACCTTATGGATAACGTAGATGACAAAGATGACGTAGGGGAGGCACAAGGTGACGAGCTGCACCAGCCAGAAGCGGAAGAGAGACACGGGGGAAAACAGATCGTAGCAGACGTTGGCACAGCCCGGCTGGATGGTGTTACACACAAACCTCTCCTGCTCGTCCTGGTAGAGAGGATAGCCGGCAAAGAGGAGGATCAGGATACGGAGGAAGATCATCACAATGAGCCACACCTTGCCTGCAAAAAAAAAACAATAGAATTTAATTTGTGCTGGTTTGACAATGACTCCTGATTTAGGGTGAGGATGTTGGAAATGTAGCAGATACTGAGGGACTTAAGCCTTAGAAAAACAACTGAGATTTAACAGGATTCTCAGCGACATAGAAAAGCCAACATATTTCACATAGAACTTATTTTTTATGTACTTACAGTTAATGAAGTGACTCACCCATCAAAGTGATGCTGTGATTGACAGAGATAAAGAGGACCTCCGAGGCACTAGATGCTGCCATACTTGCCGTGCTCAAGGCCCGCTTCCAGAACCTTCCAGTCCTCCAGTTCACAGGGCAAAAAAACCCTTAAGCCAACACCTCCATTCGCTTCTCATCTTTTCCTCTTTCCACCTTTACCCTTTCTGTCAGGGCTCACAGTGGCCTCCAGCAGCACAACAACCTCCAGGTGGACGGCAGGCAAACACTCCGGTTCTCGCGTAGACGGAGCTCGTAGTCGATCCCTTTAGGTTATCTCCAGTCTGATCTAGTTGAATGACCCAAGTCTCTGAAGGACTGAATGAAGTAAACCACGTAAACACTCCGTCTTACCTCTTCCTCTGTCCCCTGCAGACAACCGTCTGATCTCAGACAACAGAAGACGGGAGCGAGCCCCATTGTGGGTCTATTCTTAACACACTTCCAAAAGCATGTCGCCATCCTGGCATTGCAGAGATATTTTGGTGCTGCTGGACGTCCTTACAGGAGAGAAACCAGCCTCCTGGCTTACTCATTCTGAATTGTTGCACGGAGTTCTCCAGCACAATGACAAGCGCGTTCAGGCCGGCCGGTGGGTAAAAATACGAGAACTTACCGATGCTTTGTTCAGCGATAAATCAAGATAACGTGCAGATATGCTGACTGTGATGAGGTCTCATGAAATCTAAGTAGGTTGTAAACGGGATTTTCCCACAGCTGATGCCACTTCATGACTGAAAAAAGATTTACTGTAAAGTCAAGTAGTGTGGGTGTAAAAATAAATCTGTGTCTAATCATTAATCTGAGGTGCAACAGAAGTTTATGTTGTGATGGAGAAATGTACACGCCTCAGATGAATCAAATAAGAGAGAACTGAAAATCAGGTTTAACAATTACAATCATAGTACAGATTATTTTACAGATTACTGCTCAGATTCTTTCTCACAAGCTGCTCTCTCATGAACGAGGTCTCTGAGGGGGACACATGGCTGAAGACATTTGGCTCATAATCACTGCAGATCAGCAGTCATTAGCACTTCCACGCTGGCTCACACTAAAAAAATCCCACATGCCGCATTTACAATGGATGGCAGCACTCAGATTGGTACCATAATTCATTCGGAGCTACATAAAACAGCACGGGACATTGAATTCGTCGCTAGGCAGAATAGAAGAAAAAGTATGACTTATTTACTCCTGCAATGCATTTAAATGGGCGCCGTAATGCTCACACTTCATATAACGGTCGGGGGAAGCTGTTCAGGAAATGGGACGCCGTGAAACGGACGATGAGCGATGCAACAGCTAAAGACTGAGTTTTATTAGAGAAATTTATGATGAGGTGAAAACACAAACCCAGACGATGCTGCAGTAAAGCTGGCAGCTGAGGCTTCAGTCAGATGGCTTCCCTCGCTTCTAATACAGGAGAGAGGCTCAGATTCATTTAAACTGGAACGTCTGCTCAGGTGAGCACTGGGTGAGAATAACAGGAGCAAGCATCCTGAGACTTAATTTAAAACACCCACATAATATGAAGGCAGTAAGTATAACCACACACTGAACACTGACTTTAATACAGGGTCAGTTATTGAGCTTTCTCTGAACACATTATTTATACAGTACAAATAAAAGCACCATCTGGATGTTTGATAAAACTGCATTTCTTACCGGATAAAGTGGGAAAAAGACACGTGACAAAGGGATGAACTCTGTCATCATGTGTTCACTTGTTTTCATCACAGTTGTAAGAAAAGTATGAACCTATGTTTGATTTTCAACAATGAACGCAGACCTTCAGGCACAAGACTTTTATGCATGACTGACCATGGCTCTGTTTGATTGCCACATCGCTATTGGTGGAAAGTAACGAGCACATCTCCTCAAGTAGTGTGATTAGGTTCATTTTGTCTCCTCTAATTATAGGTATAAGGTTTCTGTTTTTTAATCAGACAATGAGTTTTTTCTTTTCTGTTTGGTAGGAGCTGTTTTTACCCTGAATGTCTCAACTGTCTTCCTCATCTGACGTCTGTGGTGACGTGTCAAAAAACAAAAAAACTCATTGTCTGATTAAAAAAAAAAAAACCTTATATCTACAATTCTTCAAGTACTATAGTTCAGGAAAATCATGAGGTACTTGTACTTTATTTTAAACATCCACTACTTGACTTTGTACTGTACTAAATTTTGCCGACATTAGCTTTGGCCACCTATAGGATCATTTTACACAATGGATTGTATGATGAGCCTTTAAAATAAAACTAAAATGAAATGGTTTCTAACTTCTTTTGCTTTTCCCAAAAGGTCGCACTACAGATTCCTTTTAAATGTTAACAGCTCCACCAAATAGTGATTCTTCCCTCTAAACTTCTCAAAAGAAATGTTTTAACGCTCCTGTGTCTCTCCAAAAATCAAAGATTAGTGAAAATGTCCAAAAAAAAAACAACTGACAGCAGATTTGTGTACCAGAACTTTTTCATCTTTCCTCTCCCATGAATCATATGACAACAGTTTATTCTGCCGTTTGTATATAAAACTGGATTTAAAGTAGTTCCACCTGCAGCAGCTACAACACTAACGGGGACTTTTACTTTCATATCTAAACTACATAATTTGGACTTTATTCTTTTACTTAAACAGGGTTTTAATGCAGGATTTTTACCGGTGATAGAGTGTTTTTACATTGCTATCTTGGTACTTAAGCACTATTTCTTCCACCTCTGCATCTTGGCAGAATCACTGCTTTTCTAAGAAAGCTTTGTTTTATTTTTTCTTTCTCTTGTTCTCAGCTTTGGCACTCGCTGCCGTTTCCATGCATATTAACCACCCCTCTAATTTCAAACTCTGCTGTTCCCCACCTGTCCGGCTACTTGGGAGACTTCCCGCCTCAGTCATTACCTGATCACCCACACGGTTCCGCAGCTGTTCCCCATTTTCATTAGCAATCAGGGAATTAGCATAATAATAAGGTGGAGAAATCGCACGGGCGGAGCACAAACTTTCACATCGTGATTTGAAAGCCGCACATAATGCAGCTCAGGGCACGATGACAACCTGGTGATCCGGCGTTTGTCTTCATCAGGATCCTGCTGCCACATGTTGTTCATGATCTCATTAAGACAGGTTTAGAGAAAATCCACTGAGATGAGACAAGAAACAGTAAGTTTTAAAGGATGTGAGTAAAGAATTTCTTTTTGCTTCATCACCTGTAATGCTGCAGCGTTAAAGGATCAGACGGCGGCATCATCCTAAAGCCGCGCTGAAGAATATTATCATACTAACAAAAGGATCAAATGACAACGTGTAATGTGGCAGGAGAAAGAATTATCTTCTGACTCTGCTGCTTCCTTCAGCTACACAGAATCTTTCATGTGATTGTTTTGGATCAGCCCAAACTCATGGAAAGTGAGGAGTGTGGAAGTGCAAACGTCTGCAGTTCCTAAACTAGCCACTTGAGGCCGACTTCAAAAACGAGTCGGTACCCACAGACCCTCGTGTTAAAGCAGAGGTCTCAAACTCGCAGCTGGTGGGCCAGTTGAGGCCCGCTGGACGATATTTCGTGGCCCTGTACTTGACCTGCGTGACTCGTTACCCTGGGCGTTTTATACTTTTTATCACTTATGGGCTAACATCGCTCAGGCTCGTGACAGCAACACGAATTAGCAACGTTAATCACTTGAAGCGTGATTCAGGAGCATCACCAAGTGGAGGGAAATACATCCTGTCACCCAGTGCAAATGCATGTTTTTGGGGTTTTTTTCTATCTGTGTGAAAAGCTCTTCTCCACCATGAACTTTAATAAGTCAAAGTACAGGTCCACACTGACTGATGAGCATCTTCAAGCCATAGTGAAGGTCTCAGTTGTTTCCTCCCTCAAGCTAAACGTGGCTCAGCTGTGTCAGAGGAAGCGCTGCCAGGTCTCTGGCAGGTCAGAGAAGCCAATGTTCTGGAGAACCTTTCATGTTCTGAATTGTTATTAGTAAAGATTGAAAGGTTAGATCAGTTGTGCTTTTTTTGGGGAATACTTGATGTGGCCCAGCCTCACCAGCGGCCCCCAGGTAAGTGGAGTTTGAGACCCTCATGTTAAAGTGTTCAACGTGTTCACAGCCTGGTGAAAGAATCAGCTTTGGTCTCTATTGCTCACTGACTGTATGGAGGGTGAAGTGTTACATCAGTCATCCATTTAAATCATATTAAGGCTTTAAATATTACACAATTAAGAGAGTGGCTGCTTTAAGTGAAAGATGGGTCCAGCTATAGGACAGTCTGTGGTCTGCTTCAGCTTCACTCACGCTCAACTTTTTTGCTCATTTTGGGATTAACCAGAAATTAAATCAGGTCCTACCAAGATGCTGATGGCTGGAGTTACCACACTGAGCTTCAGGAAACTATATCCAGTCTGTCTGTTCACTCATCAGCCTTGTTTCCAGAGAAGAAGTTCAGATAAAACCTTTTTACACTAACACCAAACAGCACACCGAAAAAACCAAACAGCAATCCAAGCATGCTCTATCCAGATTTACATCTCTAAAGTTTTCAATTGGGCGAAGCAAGCATTTTTAATTCTGCATAATGGACAGTTGGGCTCTAACCTCTTATCAGTTTTGGATGTGCTTTTTTTCTTGCACTTTAACATATTGTGCTCAGGCTCCTGCTCCACCATTGTGCTTGCATGTTTTTATGTTATTTGTTTACTTTTTTAACCTACTTTTTTTGTAGTGGAACTGGAGGGAAAGATATTTTTTTGTGTACGCAGGTGTTTAGAGAAATGACAGAGAAATCTTGAATCTGTCTTCTCTCCATAATATAGAATATGGGGGGAGCCACAAGAAATAATTGTAGATGTTCAACCATCTGTTGCATTAATTGCCACAAATAATAAATGGTCCTGAACTATGACGCTTCTTTGTACCATAAAGTGAAATTCATCCATTTGGTCACAATATTATATTATCAGGAACATTTAGCTTTTTTTTTTTTTTTTACATCAGACATTTTGACATGTTCTAGCTGGAAGAGCAAAGGTCTAAAGGTCCTGCTGTGGTGCCTACAGGTTTACCAACATCATATTTAATTCCACCTCTGCGTTTCCTGCTGAGACAAATCAACATATCTGCTGTGAAAAAGGTTTCTTAATCCGAGGTGGGGGTGTATTGATGAATCCTCTGACTGACTCGGGACCAGAATGACGTCCTGTATTTCTCTGACAGCGAACAACCTGCCAGTCGAACAAAGCCCAGGCGGTGTAAGCTCCACGTGTTCATCATCTCAGCGGTGAGTTTGTGGACACTTGTGATGTTCCTCCAGATGTTGGACAGCTGCTTTCACTAAAGCTCACAGCACCTCCTCATTGGATTGAACTGACTTGGATAGCAAGCACCAGAGCAGCGATTGAAATGCAAATGGAGGCTAATACGGAGGATTAAATGTGTCCCTCAGTGACAATATGGCAGAGTGTAATCTCTGCATTAGCGCTCGCTCTAAGCCATTTAAATGGTTCTTTCTGTGAGAAAGAGAAACCCGGAGTCACATCAGTTATACAATACAGGACATATCGAAATATTGTCCTGACAAGTGGAAAGCACTTCTGATAACACCACGGGTGATGATGATTTGAGGTCTCAGTGTGTGCTCTGCAGCTGCCCTTATCGTTGAGGATACGTTCACACTGCAGGTCTTTATTTCTGATTTATTGCTCAATGTGGATTTTTTTTTGTTAAGCTGATGCATTGTTTTGTAAAATGTGGCCAATATCAGACTCTGGTCATTTGCAGTTTTTCGAAGTTGACGTGCAATGAAACCAGTAAATTTGTGTGCTAACGATAACGAGGCGAGGAAAAGCTTCGGATCATGACTTCATGTGGAGCTCTTGCTGCTACTTGTGTGCTGAGGTGTGAGTGGATGGAGAGCCAGAGCCAGGAACGGTGGCAGAAAAAACAGACTGTATCCAACATTATAGAACGTCAAGTCAACTGCAGTAGACAACAGAAGTCTGCAATATCAATTATTGATACAAAACTTCCCATATTTGCATTATTTGACAAGCATACAGTCGTCCTCACATTTATTCATACCCTCCCATTAAAGAAGGAAAAAACAGGTGTCACTGAAATAAGTGGAAATTGACAAAAGCAATAAAAAATACAAATGTAATGACAATGGCATTGCTTTTGAATTGTGGTTCAACAGAAATATATATAAAAAAAATTAAAAAGCAAACCAGCATGATGGGAGCCGTAAACAAATATTTAGATGAACAACCCTTTGAGCCAATCACTGCCATCAGGTGTTTTCTGTAACTCCATCAGACGTCTACACCTGTTGACAGGTGTTCTGATTTTGGACCACTGCTCATCAGCAAAGTGCTCTAATTTGTCCAAGACAGTTTTTTTTTGTGTGTTTTTTTTAAATAATTCTTTTCAACCACAATTCAAAGCAATGTCTTATTTCACTGAATTATATTTTAGCAAATTTTTATTTATTTTTACTTTTTAGTTTCTAGTTATTTGAGTGACTGTTGTGAATTTTGCCTTTTCTTTAATGGAAGGGGATGAATAAATGTGAGGATGACTTTTTAAAGTCCACTTAAAAGTGGACAAGTGTAGAATTTCATCTGAGGATCAATCAAAAACAGACAAACTACAGTACAAAATACAACCCCGAAAGCAGATAAATTACGTTAATACACCTGTGAAACCAAACTGAGTACATCTCTGATAGGAATTAGCTTAATTACATTAACATAGTCATAAAGTGAGCCGTGAACACCAGAACCTTCTCTGTTTTGGACCTATGGGCTGCATCCATCTGCATGTCAACATGGAAAAGAACCTGATTGTGAGACCTTCCAAGGTTAGAAAATGAGCAGGACGGGTTGGTGAACAACTAAACATGAGTGGAAACACAGTTGCAGCAGTAATCAGGAGGTTTAGAACGAGCTTTAGTACTAATTAGAGCTGCAAGGACCACAGGGGGACTTGCCACAGGGGATGGAAAATGGAGTTACTGTGACAGCTCAGGCAGTGCAAAAGACATTACATGGCATCAACCTCTCTGGATGGTGAACAAGACAGAACTTTGGCATAAAACTGCAACAATAAACTTCATCAAGAGCTTGAAAAGAAGCCTGATGAAACCTGGGAGGACGTTTTTGTAATCAGATGAGAACAAGGCGAGCATGTGGCCCAGCGTGTTTTGTGTGAACCTGGTCCGAACTACGACAATGAACAGACAGTCCTGACAGTGACGAGGTCAGAGTGTGACGATACGTGTCGGGGAGACGACATTCACAGATGGCATCATGAGTGTTTGTGGATTTACCAAAACGCTGGCTGACCAGACGACTCCCAGTCTGCAGAAGCTTGTCAGAAGAGGAATATTCCAGCGTGATAATGATCTAAAGCACGCTGCCAGAATCACAGGAGAGTTTCTGAAGAAGATAAAAGTACGACCCAGCCAAGGATGTCATCTGACTTCTATCTAACAGAACACCTTTGGGTTTTTTTTATAGATAAAGAAAGAGCAGCACAACCCCTCCAGGAAAGAGCAGAAGGGGAAAAAACAGGATCATCTCTCCAGAAGTTCGGTATCTTTCTTGATATGGAGGATTAAATCTGTCATTAAAATCAAGGTGGACGTGTGAAGTAGTGACAAAAATTCCTCAGCACCTCTTCACAGTGTTCTCCAGCTCAGGCAAGTGGTGTCAAAGCTGCATGAATTCTATTTAGTCTGGTCACATTTAAAAGCATAGATGTGTATAATAAAGACTCGATGTCTTAAGGCGGCGTTTCGAACGGGCTCACCGGCGGCCATCTTGATTCGGGACAGCTCTCTGGTGGAACCTCTGGTACGTGGAGGAAGGTGAGTGATCTGCACAAACATAAATACTCTTATCTCGCTGAAATCTTGACGGATTTACAAACGGTTTGGTTTCTTACAAACGTTATTGACGTGGCTACAAATCAAATTACAAAATTAAAATACAAATTGTTGCTGGCCGTGAGAGTGTAACATAATTATCTATAAGTACAGTGTTATAACTACACCTCTGACGTTTATAACAAACCAAACCGTTTGAAAATCGGTAGAAAATTGAGCCACTTATGGTTATTTAAAAACTACATGCACCACTACAACACAATGTTATGGGTGAGCTCGCCGACTGTACCAAGATGGCCGCCAGTGTGGCCGTGCGAGTCCATTGGCCGACAGCACAGACGAGACATCCAGCCTTTATTATACATATCTATGTTTAAAAGTGGCCAAAATGCAGATTCCATGTGGTTTGTGCTGTTCACACTGTTGTGGAACACTGACTAGAGTCACATATGAGCAGAACAATCTCATTCGTAGCATCAAGTAAGAGACAGAAAAAAAGACACACCGCATTTATTGCAAGGTTTTAAAGTTTAATTCTTGCACGTTTTTTTTCCCCTAAACATTGCTTCAGAAGAGAAATGGGAGCAGTTCTTGAAATCATACTTGAAAACATACAGAGAAAAAGGAGTTTGGCAAACTGAGAACGGGAATAAAACGGACCGACTCACCGGAAGGGAACTCATCCACGGACAGTAACAACAGAACACGGTACGACTTGTTGAAAATATCAATCGATGAACGGACGAACAGAGAAAAGGTCACAGCTACAGCAGTTGTCTGACGTTAGCACGGAAAAACCGTCATGATCAAAGCTGGATTTGTCAACAAAAAAAAAAAATAAAAACTTGTCGTTATAGAGAGGAAGAAAGAAAAAAAGTAAAACTCTATGCAGAGGTAGAGTTCAGTGCACAAGGCTATGACACACACCGAGTAACCAGCCGACAGGACGCCACGGGCCCGCGGTCCACGTTTCCCACCTCAGGAGTCACCACACTCGACTTATCTCTGGGTGCAGAAGACACCCGGCTGGGCTGTATGCACACACACATACAATAAATAGGATATACAATCTTTGAATACCTCTAATGGTTTGAACTCACAACAGCAACTCCAGTAACTTTACTTCCCCTAAAGACACACTTTGCACTTTTATTTTCCACTCATTCAAAGCACCGTGAGAGACTCTCTCTCTCCTCCCCGAAGACCTTTTTCATATACTTCATGTGCAAGCGGGCTGGGTCACAGCAACACGTCCAACATCCTTCATTTCTCCACCACTTTGGTACAGTTCTGTCCCTTCGTACGCCTGAAACCTCGCCGACCCGACCGACTGATTCTCTGGTAGCATGACAAACGACTTGGATCACAGTCGTGGAAGTCGCTAATGAAATGCACAAAACAAGCTAACGGCTAGCACGATGATGTCACATTTGAAATCTTTTTCTGAATTTTTTTTTTTTTATTCTATGGAGCAAAATGCATGAAAAAAAAACAAAACAAAAAACAGGTATTTCCAGGTTATGACGATATATCTCAGCATATATCGGTCCATTCAGTGGTATAGTGGAGGAGTGTCCAGTTGATCACAAGGCAAACAACCACTGTTATGAAATTAATATATTAAAAGCATTACTTTTTATGTTTTCAACCCATATCCTCCAATTAAACTCAACTAATTTTTAGGTTTACCCTCTGCTACATCCCTGTGTATTTCCTATTTTTGCTTGAAGAAAGGTCAAGAAAAAAAATCATGAAGTGAGCTGTTGATGAAAATAGTTTGACAGCTTTGCATTAATCCAGTAAATAGAAGAAACCGTGACGCTCTGAAACGGACAAAACGCTGTAAAAACTCACCAGATGATAGAACTGAATACATCAGTAAATAAAATTGTTCCTCTAAGCACCAATCATTTGGCAAAACATGTTGTCTTTAATTATTCAGCTGATTTATTAGAAAATAAATCAAATTGAAGTCACTGTGCTGCTCTCAGGACGTTTGAAATGTTGCAAAATTTAAAGAAGAAAATGCAAACTAGTCTTGTTTCCATGAACTGCTTTGGAGTGAATGAAGTCGGCTGGCGTCAGAAGCTGCTGCTGCTACGTCACACAACAGTAGAAGAAGCTGGAAACAAAACCAGTTGTTTACCAGCTGCTAAAAAAAACTAGAACGGGAAGAAGGAACGGACGAAATCTCAGCTAGCTACAACAGAAATGTAAAAAAAAAAACCCAAAAAACAAAAAACGTCTTAAACCATGTAGAAGCCGATAACGTAATAAATTTGCCATTTTTTAAATGTAATAGACCAATAACGTAATAAAAGTCCTGAACTGATAATGTAATAACTTTTGGCCAATGACGTAAAAATTTATTACGTTATTGGCTGGTTACTACATTTGCAAAGTTTTTTTTTTTACCAGGTCAATAACGTACAACTTATTACGTTATTGGCCAAAAGATATTACATTAGAGGTTCAGGACTTTCATTACGTTATTGGACAGTTATTATGTTATTGGCCTACTACATTTTAAAAAGCGCGAATTTATTACGTTATCAGCCGTTGTTACATTATTGGCTTCTACAAACCATTGCTTTCCACTGGTAAAGTTGCAATGATCCTTTCACATCAGCTGGTATTGGCCAAGTTTCATACTATCCGGGGACGAACACAACGGAAGAAACAGAAATAGCTGATCAGTCATTTAAGTAAAAGCTTTGTTATGTCAGAACCAGCCATTATGGGCGTTATCTCTCTTTGTAAGAAGTCAAAGTGAACTCTCCGTAACCATTTCCATTCATTGTTTCTAATGCAATACTTCAATATTTGCAAAGAAATAAGTTATGGAAACGTGGCTGCTGTGTTGTCACCCACTGGTTTGTTTGTGGACTGCCATTTTGAAACCTTGAATCTGGATTTGGACCATTGCTATCTTGGTCTTTTGAAACAAGCAAGTGGAGCTTACAGAGAATTCAAGGACACTACGCACACCGATACGGTAGCCACTTATTTATCACAAGACGTCCCGCTTTATTGTCTAATTCACTCTAAATGGGACCACAATATACCCAACGAACATCATGCTGTGTTAAAGGAGACTTTAAACTAACAATTGAGACCATAACTTCATTAGGAAAATGTTTACCGAGGTAATAGATCACATGAGAAGTGGGGTCATTCCTCACAGACTTTTTTTTTTTGTAACCAGAGTAGTCGTCCCCCTGCTGGCCACTCGAAAAAATGCAAGCCAAAGTCACTTCCGTGTTGGTTTCACTTTTCAGACCCCACGGCCAACTTTACATACGCTGTGTGTTCCAGTATCCATACTACCCTACAACACAGCTTGCCACCTAAAGACTCCCAATACAGTGCATGTCAAAAACCAGGATGTCCTCCCACATCCAGTCTCATTTCCAAGCCCACAATCCTGTGTGCAGCTGAAGGTACGTCACATGTCACGGTGTCTGGCTGGAGAAACAAGCCTGACCAGCTGAGAGCGCATTGAAAATATACGGAACAGAGAAATGTTTGTCAAGACCAAAAAAACAAAAAAAAGGGAAAATGAACTGAGAAACTGATTGAAGCTAAACGGACAAACTAGCAAAACCTTGAAATAAACAACAATATTTATTGATGTATTTAGTCTTATTTCTGACTCACCTGATCACCTTTTACTACATTTTGTTGGTTTCAGGGCTCCATAAGGAACATGAATCATCACTTAAATTAAAAACATATAAATCTGGCAATGTTTCCACAACGTGGGGCAACAAAAGTCATAAAACGAGCCTGAATTGTCTTGCAGTATCTATATATACCATTTACAGTATGTAACACGTAAAAAAAAAAAATGGCCCTTTTCCGCAGTGCGAAACAAGAAAACGGACAAACCTTAAGTGGCGTCTCCCATTTAAATCTTAATACTTCACCTTCCTCTTGATTTGTCATAGAAACACGGAATCAGACATGTTTACCGCCCCCCATCACGTACAGTAAAAACTGATCCAATATAAATATTCTAACATCATTCTGTTTTTGTTTTCTTTTTCTTCTTCTTTACAATATGACCTCAGTCTACAGATTTCGCTGTATTTACACTGTACAAAGACAATTTAGCAAAAATTTATACAATCTATCGTTTTGTAAGCAGTGTTTCCATCGTCGCTTAATGCTTCTTTTTCATTCATTCATCCGGGTCCTCTCCAGACCAACAGAAACAGCTCTGAGGAATCATGCTTTAAGTGGCTTCTAAATGTCAATATTTCCATTTGTGCTGTTTTTTTTTTTCTCTATAAGCTGGAAGAACCATATAAAATGTTAAAGAAAAAACAAAATACTTCAGAGTTATTTGTTCTATTCCTCCAGTAGAAAGGGGGAGAAGTGTTAAACTAGCTTATTACAGGCACCACAGGTCAGGACGATGGCAGTGAACAAAGTACAACGTAAGCTCTACAGTATGTCTCGTATTTGTCTCTCTTCTCCCAAAAGTGTGCACGCTCCGTCGTTATTAATCGCGACGACAACAAAGCGATGCGTGAATATTGCTTTGTGTGAGTGGCGGCTGATGGCCTGGCTGTAAAGAGATCATTATTCTGCAGCTGTGAGTTTAGATTTTTAAAAATCCCATTTCCTGTCAAAGTGCCTTTGAGCTAAAAAAAAAAAAAACAAGACATGCTTTTAAATTGTCAGTTCTCTGGAGAACCTCGATTAAATGGCCACAGTGTAAATGAAGACTCAGCGGATTCTTTTTTTTGTTTGATGATATGTCGTCCGGTTGGATGTACGAGCTGCTACCCTCAAGGTAACAATGGAATGTACACGTCTCTCCTTTTGTTTTGAAGCAGCTGGTGTCGCTGGATGGGAATGCAAACGAACAGACGGACGCAGACGAAACAAAAAAAAAAAAAAAAATAGAGAAATTGAGCATTTAAAATTTGCAGTGTGCCTATAAGCTGTCAAAAGATCATCTCATGCTTCAGCTAAGGAACCGACTGAACCAGGAGATTAAAATGAAAGGAATGTACGCGGCCTCGTCTCAATCAGCCGCTCGAGACAGTTGAGCTTCGGAGGGAATTATGGAACGCTGCGGTTATGTATTTTGCTCTTTAAGCTTGTTCCTATTTTTCCATTTCCCAACTTCACACAGTCTTTCAGTCTCTGCATTTCCAATTGGCCGCTTTTCCCTTCGCAGATAAGGTCTTCGTTCCGACAACTTTCGCTCCCACGCTTCAGTTTGGTTCAGCTCAGCTCCGTTTGGTTCAGTGCAGGCAGCCAGTGGGACTTCTTTTATGTACAACAACCAGAGAGGGTGCAATCACACTTGCAAAAGTGCTAGATTGTGTGAATGTGTGTGTGTGTGTGTATATGTGTGTATATTCCAGACAGACCCACTGATCCACAGGACTGCTGCCCACCTGGTTTGCCTGCTTACCAGGCAGAAATATGCTTTACAGGTCTATCTATTCCTCTGCAGGCGACCAGTGTTAGGAAATGATGGCCGGACACCACCGCACCACCGTCAGGTTGTCTGCGCTCACCGACCGCTTCTTGGCTAGTTTTTTCAAGTCCTTGTACTTGTCGTCGCACAACCGAGAGATGGCCTGAAAGTTGAAGCACAGATGAAGTGGAGATTAGCAGGACCACCCTTTGTTTTGGTTAAAGTGATTGAATGAGATCTTTGTCTGTGTTTTTGTACAATAAATGAGTTTGTGGTGCAATCAGAAAGTTCCCCAGAGTGGTTGTGTTGTGCATGCACTTCACAGTCAGGATCGTACAGATGTGGCAAAAAAAATACATTAAAAAAGAAGAAAACATCAAATTCTAAATCAGTCTGCAGCTGGGATGAGTCAGGCTTCATGTTGCTGGTGATGAAGGTGAGTCTGGGGCTACGACTAGGAGAACAAACAGTAGCTCTCACAGTAGAAGAGCCTCCAAGACCAGAGGAGGCGTCTCAGGTCAGGAGCACACCAGGAGCATGCTTCTCATTTTCCTCAATATGCAGGAATTAATCCCGCAAGGATTCACTGTCAAGGCTTTAGTTGGTTGAGGAAAAAAAATTGGCACATATAACCTGAACAGTGGCACAATGACATGCTCCTACTGTACTGTGCACCCGATCACAGCACTGTGATTGTGAACAGGTTTTTTGTCAACCCTCTCCAATGACCTACTCACTAGATTTGGTATCTTTAGTCTTCTTCATCTTCCCAAAAATGAAACTTAAGTTGAGGAGATTCAGCGCTCATCACAGATTATAGAGCAGATTCTGTTCCTGATTTTATAGACACAGTCTCAGAATTTCTTGATCACACCTCTTTGTGTAGTGATTACACTACAAGTCTGTGATGGGCTGTGTTTACACAACAAGCATGTTTGGAGCCATTTATCTAAGCTCTGCTTAGTGCGGTTAGGGTGGGCAAGTGAGAGTAATAGTGTGAACTCTGAAGTGTCAATTTCTGTTGTGTTCTCAATATATCTCAACAACAATGAAATAGCAGCTAAACACTGGAAAGATTTCCAAAAAGGAAAGTTTACTCAGTTGACAAGAGTCCAGTCATCTAAAAGTTGGATAACAAGCTAAAAAATCTCAGCAGTTTGGCTGAAAAATCATTTATTTTAACTTCATCCTGTCTTAAACGAACACTGGTTTCAGTTGTTTGATATTCAGAGAGGTCCAGCCACATTTGTTCTTGCTAATCTTTGGTTATTTTGAGACAACAACGACTTTTCTGTATCGTCAGTGACTAGTATTAATGTGGGAAATAACTGCACCATCCATCCATTCATCCATTATCTATACACCGTTTAATCCTCATTAGGGTCATGGGGGGCTGGAGTCTATCCCAGCTGACTCAGGGCAGGTAACCAGTCTATCACAGGGTTACACTTAGAGACAGACAACCAAGCACACTCACATTCACACCTACGGACAATTTAGAATCACCAATTAACCTCAACATGTTTTGGACTGTGTGGGAGGAAGAACCCGGAGAGAACCCACGCTGCACGGGGAGAACATGCAAAGCAGAAAGATCCTGGGTGTCCTCACCGGGACGCGAACCGGCGACCTTCTTGCTGCGAGGCAATGGTGCTAACCACCGAGCCACCTTGCAGCCCCACAATTTCCCCAATAAATAAATGAAATATGTCCACTCTTCTACTGAGGACAGACCCCCCTCACTTTGATCTCTTTTTAAAACTTTAAAACTAAACAGACTGCAGACACTATTAATGTCTTTAATCACCGCTGTGCTCTTCCTGCTACTAAATGTCAAAATGTCAGCTGTGATAGAAGCCTGTATTGGTCAAACAGATCTTAAGGACAGAAAAACAAATTAGACAAGGACAGCGGTGATATTTCAAAAGCTAACTACAGCAAGGCTGCAGGGCAGGAAGGACGAGACAGATGTTGAGGCAGTGAAGCTAATTATGCAGCAACACAGCTCCTCGTCTTGTCCTTCACCCGGCGGAGGATCTGCATTCTGTGTTCTGTGCACATGTGTGGAGCTGAGGCTCTTTAAAAATACTCAAACGACCTCGGTCCATCGTCTTTCATATCCTCAGGCCACAATAAGTTGCTTTCAGACGTTTTTTTTTCTCAGATATTTGTCAGCATAAAGGAACTCCAAAATCTCAAGGTATCCCCAGTATTCATGTTCACTCCTCACCTCTAGTTTCTGGGCTTTCTCCCTGCTGAGGGGTTCCAGGGGGAAGCTGAGGTTGTTGGCCTCGGCCAGGGAGCGCAGGTCAAAGTAATACTTGGCGTAGACGCTGGACGGCACGTTGATGTTGAACTGCAGCAGCTCCAGGAACTGACGCTCCAGCTCATTCCTTTAACAGAGACAGAGGTAGAGATGTGAGCCTTTTGATGAGCTTGAAACAACAGTTTAGGAGTCCAATAAAGTCAGCTAGACCATTTAAAGTCTTTCAATCCTGCATAGAGTGAGCAAAGAGGAGACAGAGAAGACTAGAGAGAAAGCGTTCGTCCACAGCAGACCTTCCTCCAAGCAAAATCCAGACACACAACGAACCGACACACATGCAGCGAGTAAATCCCCAGTACGCCCACCACACATAAGCCTTTCCTCATAATGAAAGGGAATGCTATCTAAGCAGGGAGCTCTGAGCATTATGTGTAAGAAAGAATATTAATCCCACATCCTGAAAATGCTATTGTCATGCATTGCTTCGTGCTCGACAGCTCTGTGATCCCTCCCGGTGACTGCTGCTTTCATCTGTTTCTCTTCAGTCATGACCGATTCATTTTGCATTGTAACTATCCGTCGCTTCTTCTCCCCAAGCCTTTGTTCCTCGCCCACGCACATTTACAGGCATGCAGCAACAGACGAGCTAAATTTAGAGCCCACTGTAGCCAAACTCTGCCTAATAACGCTGCTGCTTTTTTATCTCGCCGTGGCACTCATTCAGCTATTCCTTGCGTTCCGCTGCTCCTCCATCCCAGCCAGACATCCCTGCTGTTATTTTACAGTCACTAGGCAGAAAGGGGAATTCAGTAGGCGATTTTTTCCAGAGCAGGGATACGGTCAAACACTGAGCCGGTAAATTGCCATATGGGAGCCCAGCAGAAGCACGTGTTGAGCTCCGCCGACCGGAGAGAGTCCTAAACAGGTGGACCACAGACATCGCTGTGTGAATCCGAGCCCAGGGACCAGAATAGACAGCCACCCGTGCAGAGCAGCGTGAAAGCAGCGGGGGTCAGAGGTGCAGGAGAGGCAACACGTCTGCAGCATCGTGTTCCTCCTCGGGATAAGCTGGCCAAGATTCCTGTGGGTTTGAGACGGATGTGGTATATAGGGCAGAGCGGCGTGTCCTCGTGCTCTAGATGCTTCTTCTCTGTCTTCCAGGGAGGTCAAGTCATAACGCACAGCAGTGTCAAATTGAATTTTTTTCTATTTCATCTAAGGTCATACCCTCAAAACTAAATCCAATATATTGTTTCAGAAGTTTCCTTTGCCTCAGTGTTAAATGAAAAACTGCATTTGTCATTGTCAGCTCGTTAGGAACTAATAAACCAGCGTTGTTCGAAGAGGGCGATGACATGATAGCACGCGGACTATAACCGTTTATTCTCAGGGAAGTGATGCAAGAGATGTGAGCGTTGATATGCACCCGTCTTTATCGCGAACATCTTCATCTCTAATAGAGGATAGTCAGTACCTCATTAGAGCTGATACCTTTGATGCTGTTCCCTGGCTGGAGTCTGTCGGATCCAATCCAAGCTGGACGACAGCAGCAGCGTAACAAAGTGAGCAGAGGTCACCCTGAGCATGCCCAGACCACCACGCACGTGACTCTCAACACTTCTTAAAGCCTGACTGTTGGTCACTAAATGGGGTGATGGCAGATACAGTAGCAAAGAAGACGTGTTAATAACAGTCTGCCCGTGAAGACGTGACGTATCCACCTTCTGATGAGGTTGTTTCCGAGCACAAGCCGGCTGTCTGCTGCGACGGCAGAGGCTCTTGTCTGTCCAACATGCTGCAGCGCTGCGGCCCATGTTGTTTAAAGATCTGAACTTCTGGAATCAGACTTTAATCTACTTCAAGGCCCGGATGACGGGGACCTGAATGTGGCCATGCTGCTGCCTCACACTGCATTTCGATCAGTGTATTTATTTGTCATTATTGGGCAGTTTAAATGAAGCACTACACATTGACTATTTGTTTAGTTAGACAGTTTCTCTCGTTATTTTGTCATGAGAATATTTTTCTAAGTAACATCCACAGCCATCTCACGGCCCTCCCTGGCAGCTCTCTGTGGACACCTAGTGGGCCGTGGCCCGCTTGTTGAGAACCACTGGCGCCGTCAACACACATTTTAAGTGAAGGGTCTGTGTGCCCGCTTACAAACTTCGGCAGATGATATTTACGTGGACTCTAGTGGACCCACGTGTAAACCTATCACATCTAGAAGACACTGCCAGTGCTGTTACCCTAAACATACTTCTTTAACGAGCCAGATGATTATATGTTAACGAGCCTACCTTCTACCTTCACTCACCCTGGCTGGTACATATTTAGTTTTTTGTCTTTATTGATGTCAAAGTTCTAGCAGTCCTGGATATTTTAGCTTTCTTTATTCAGAGCTTCCTAATCCAGAACATAGCGTATCATGTTTAGATGTCAGCTTTTACCTAGCAGCCTACTGCTAACTCACTTCAACCCATAAACTGTATATAAAGATGAACTCTGTTATGTCAATGACAGCACTCATTTGCCATGACTTTGATGATGTAAACTTCTAAGCCTAATATAATTAAAGCGGTGAGTTATATAAAGCCCAGTGGTCATGAACGGGGAATTTATCTACAGAGAGCAAAATCTTTTTTTTGCATCAAGCTGTGTGTATTTTTGCTGTTACAGCATTTTAACATTAGAGTCTATGGAGATTGACTCACTTTTGCAGCCAGCCTCAAGTGGCCATTTGAAGAACTGCAGTTTCTGGCACAAGGACCCAACTACCCAGAACACAGAACCCAGGACCTTCTAGGTATGACAGGACAGTGCTGACCACTTAACACTTCAAGCTTTGGTCTGCTGGTCAGACGAAACGAGGACACTGCAACTTTAGGGAACGTTGAGGGCATCTGTGACCACTATTTTTTTTTCATTTTCAGACCACAGTCACTTATTTATTCGAGACTATAAGCTGCAGGATGAATGATATTCAAAATAACTGTTAGTTCCAGAAATGTGAAGTGGCCAAACCATGACTAAAACCTAATGAGTGAACGCCATCAGGCAGAAAAAATCCATGTCGGTTTGATGACAAAGATGCTTTCATTCAGCAGACACCTTGCAGGTTGTTTGTATGCAAAGCTCACTGTGCCTCCTTGTCTCTAAATGAATGTTTTACACTGAACAGTCTTAGACAGTATGGTACAGTATGGTCTCCTGTGCTACTGCTACATATTAAAGCCATCATACGGTATATTCGGTCATGTGATTCTGCACCTCCCACTCAAGGACACGGGTTTGCTTTCGAGAGAAGCTGTTGAGGTGGAACCAGTCCAGACTTCTCTCTGTCATAAGATCATGGCTGTGCTGTGGTGCAGTAGCTTCCAGTGAAAAAAAAACAAAGGGAAATTACTGCTCATTTCAGTTTCTTCATCATCAGCTGATAATAAATTTCATCCAATTTGCAGCGATTCACCTGCTGAGCTGCTGTATTCTGGCTGTTTTCAAAAGTCTGTCTGCTGATGAGATGTTTTCTTAAGCTTGATAGTAATATTACTGGAAGGAAATGCTCTGTGTGTTTTTTTTAAATGTGTGTTAACGGCTTTTTCTACCCGGAGAATTACTGCCTCTTACACATAAACTGAATCAGATAACTGTGACGTGAATATATCAGCTGTAGCCAATTTACAGTGTTTTTATTTTCTCTTTAAATGATGCAATGAAAATGAAACGCTAGGGAATAAAAAGTTGGCCATGAAAACTAAATAATGACTAACTGTGAGTCAAACTAGATTGACAGTCTAGAAATAACATCAGATATCTTCTGCTACGAAAACAAGACATGACTGACCTCCGTTTGTAGGTCGGCCTTTTGTGAGCACATTTCATTTCATTTTCTTTTATCAATGAACTGCAACGTTTCTAGGTTTGTTTCCAGGGACTCACATGTCCTCCACAGTGATATCCTTGAGAATTTGGCAGTAGTCGACGTTCCACACCGCCTGGTCGTCCCAGACCTTAGAAGCGAGGAGGATGGCTCCCAGCACGATACGCTTCCAGTTGGCCGGGCAGATATCGATCTCAGCGTAGGTCAGGAGCCTCTCCAAATACACCTGAGTCAAAGAAACGTGTCACGAATAAGTGGCTCAGAAAAACATTCTCCTCTTTGAATGCATAAACACAATTCAGGAATCTTTAAAGTGTGTCTTTGTTCCCACAGCTTAAACGCAGAATTAGAAATACAGTTGTGACTCGATAATCCGACCCTGAGCAATCCTAAACCTTGCTATCCGAGAGGTTTATAGGAAAAACGAACGGAACAAATAAAAAACAGCCTTAACATACCGACAGCCTTGGATTCCGACTCCAACATGACATTTTATATCACAAATAAGGATAACGGCGTATTATCTGACTGAACAATCACACAGATTGGCTACGTTCAGACTGCAGGACTTGATGCTCAATTTGGATTTTTTGTGAAATCCGATTTTTTTGTTCGCATTTCCAATTAAATGCGACTTGTATGTGATCTGCTGTGTGAACTTCATACGACCCAAAAGTGTCCCGCATGCACAGAAGAGGACATGACGACCTCACACGCAGCGAGCGTGCTCAGTGGAAGTAAACACGGATGGTAACGATGGATTGTGGAAGCAGAAGCGTGACCGCTAACTAAACTAGCATCAGCAGCCAAGTACTGCCTGTGTGTTCCGGACACTTCCACCCCGTTGGAGCGCTCCTCCAGGGTGGAAGTGTCCCCCGACTGCGACGAATATTCAGATATTAATCATTAATCGGATCTGTGTTGTTCAGACTGTCATTAAAAGACCAGCTACAGGCCGCATAGGGGCAAAAAAAAAAATCAGATTTGGGTCACTTCAGCCTGCTGTCTGAACGTATTTACCTTTAATGTCAACCGACGGGCCCGTGAACAATCACACCAGTCAATTAACAACAAATGAGCCTTCCAGCATCAAGCCCTCCTTGTATCTCGACCTCCGTCTTGACAATCCGACATAAAAGAAGGTTTTACATTATGGGTCGGATTATCGAGTCACGACTGTACAATAAAAACATATGATTGGCCAAACTAACTCGTGATTTTCACTCATTCCACTCAAATGTCCAACAACCAGGGTCTGAAGGATGAAATCAGTCCTCTTGTCTTTTCCTTCAGCTGTGATTACTAAACTAGGAGGCTCTGATGTTTTTACTTTATGCAAATTTCACATTTCAGCACAACACACAAAAGAAAAGCAAGTAAATGACACAATTAAAATCACATCAGTTGTTACATCAGGTTTTTTTCCTGAGCTTAATTACCCTCTGCTGTCCTGCCTTCACTCATTTGAAGAGTTACTTTGCTGCTTTATTGTTTTCAGTCTCCTGCCTACTCCTCCTCCTCCAAGATGTCAGAGGCTGATGAAATCCAGCTTCCCTGGAGCTCCCTCATAAAATATCCATGCCAATCGAATCCCTTCCGTCTCTCTCCTTCCATTTCTCTCTGTCTCTCAGTAGCCAGAATTCCCACAGTCTGAACAACCCGCAGGCACCTGATCCTTACAAGCTGGAATATTTGTACAAAAGATGACTCTTTAGATCCACTAATCATTTTGGTACAATCTCAGACAGAAGCTATTCTGTTTGATGTTATAGTTTGAAGCCTGGGAGCTGCAGTGATGCACTGTATGGAGAAAAACTAAAGATTTTGCTGGTGGAACTTACAGAGTGCTTCACAGATTTGTCACTGAAGCTCATATCCTAAAATATGACAATGCATTTCTTCCCTAAAGTACAGGCACATTGTGTTATAAGTGCAAAAGCATACATTTTCTTCTTCTTTTTTTAGTTTTAACTTTCTTGTGTGTATTGTATGTTGACTTTTAAATTGGTTTTCAGCACTAACAGTGTGTGGCATTTTTATTTTTGTGATTTTAACACATATTCCAGTGCATTTCAGTCCATTTTAACTTTTGTATTTGTTGGTAATTGCTGTACTTTAGGTATTACGCCAAACTTTCCGAAAATGAAATTTACAAAAGCTTGAAACAGAGATGCTCTTATTGGCTGTCATGGTTCTCTTGACTCGCTCGGGAACACATTTTTCAGTTTCCATAAATAATATTTATTGCAGACTCAACCGAATTCAGAAAAGTTAGAGCAGCTGAAAACTTTAGAATGTGTCATCTTTCGGATGACAAGTGTGACTCTGCAGAGATGCTGTATTTTTTATGGCAGACTGGAATATACTGTGCGTTCCACTTATTTTAATTCTGTCTGCTCAGTGGCAGAGCTGTCAGCATAATGTGCCCTCAAGACCTGAACAGAACACTGCTAGACAGCAGATGGTCATCTGCTCGAGGTCTGCTTCCATCTACTTAACAAATAATGGTATTTTTATTGTTGTGAAGTTAACTTTACTGATCATTGACTATTATTATTTGTACAATGGCAACCTAGCACTGACAACGGAGAGGCAAGGAGAAGGATATGAGGTCGTGAAAAGGAAATGAAAACATTCTTTCATCCCATTTTGCAGCTGGGCTTGACTTGCCCACTAGAACAGCTCAGGTGGCTAATTGGTCATGTCATGCTGGGCTGGGCTTTGTGCCTGCAGGCGATGCTAGCTTATCTCTGTTGTGGCTCAGATCTGGCAGCAGGCAGCAAACACTGAAGAAAGCCCGCATGAAATAAGAGCCAGACCCCATGCTGGCACGCTCACTACACAAACAAGCCCAACACAGAATGTAGAGGCAGTGCTTGGCAGACAGTCGCCCTGTTCAACCAGAATGAACCCAGATGATTACATTTCGTGACTCCCAGGATCATGTCACACATCGGATCGGTGTCTGACAGAACAACCAGCCTCTTCCTTTTTTTAAAAAACTAACTATTAAGACATGTTTCTTGATGTTAAACCTTTATGATGTGTTTTTTGCTGGGAGGGTTTTGATTAGGGGTGTCCAATCCTGGTCCTGGAGGGCCACAATCCTGCATGCTTTAGATGTTTCCCTCTTCCAACACACCTGATTCAAATGATCAGGATTGTTATCAGGCTTCTGCAGAGCTTGATGATGAGCTGATCATTTGAATCAGGTGTGTTGGAAGAGAGAAACATCTAAAACTTGCAGGATTGCGGCCCTCGAGGACCGGAGTTCGAGACCCCTGTTTTAGACGTTTCTCTCTTCCAACACACCTGATTCAAATCATCAGCTCATCATCAAGCTCTGCAGAAGCCTCATTTGAATCAGGTGTGTTGGAAGAGGGAAACATCTAAAACATGCAGGACTGTGGCCCTCCAGGACCAGGATTGGACACCCCTGGTTTAGATAAATGAGGGTCAGAATAATAGCACACAGTAACTCTTTTTCTCTGCTCTTCACCTTCAGTCTAAGGCCAATCCAGGAGTATCCAGGGTCTGAGTGACGCACCGGTGACTCACCGTCGCCACCTGAAACCTGCTTCTGTAACGGCAGGATCTGACCTGTGGAGCTGCAGCTTAATCTCTTACAATACGCTGCCTGTGGATGTAATGTTCTTGGTTTCTGTCTGCTGGAAATATTGAGGAATGATTTGCTTTCACAAAAGAACACTGACTGGGTTTCTTTTCTTTCCATCCGCTAAAGAAACCTTCACTTTCCTCCTCTATGATGTAACGACTGCGGAGGGAAGGAAGATGCCCAGCTTCCATCTTAACTGTCTAAAGTTAGCTGCGTCAGCCCAACTAACCACCAGCCGACAGCCCTATTCAATTACTGATGGCGTGCCAGACTTTACCCTGGGGGACTGGAGGAGGCGGCCCATATGCCAGGCTGTGCTCTGTGGGTGATGAAGTTTTAGACGATTTTTGTAAAAGACCTGGACATGGACAAAGTTAGACAACTCTTACGTCAGCATCCGTGGCCAAGAACAACACATAGTGCTCCTCAAATATTAAAGAGAAGGTCCTAAAATGCAACTCCTCCTCTGGTATGTTGTCATTCCTGCTAATTACATTTTAACGTCACCTGTAAATTACACAAGTCTGGTTTGATTAATTAGGAATTCTCTCTTTTTCTTTTTGATTGTTTTATGTTCTCTTCTGGCCCTCATCAGCCAGATGAAGTTTATCTTTACAAAAATCTAATTACGCGACAAGAAAAAAGAAGCCGTGAAAATAGAATTGGTGGATTTTAAATGGTCCGTCAGTCCTTTAATTAATCAGGCAGTTCAGTCAAGAAAATTATTCAAATCTAAGCTTAAAATCGTCTTAAAAATCACTTTGCTCTACATGGGGAATGCTAAAGTTTGCCATCAACTAGCAGTCTGCACCAAACAGATCAAGAAATAAATACAAAAAGAAATTACACTTCTTTGTTGTTTTTTTTTTACACGATTTATATTCTAACTATATCATATTACACAGAATAAATGTTTGAGTTCCTTCTATTTCTCGCCATTCTTGTGCTGCTTCCAGGACTTCACATTGTACTGAAAAATGATACCAGATTGAGCATCAATGAGAGAGAAGGAAAACCCACCCAGAAACTATTTGGCATGTAGAGGGTTAATGTTACGTCTGGTAGGATATGGGTTTAAATGTCAAAACAAAATAAAAGGCGGACAGCGAGACCGTCACTGATACAGTATGTGGGTGTAATTGCTTTCCAGTAATTTTCTGGACAACAGGACGCACCCATGCCAACACACACAGTCGACACATTTATTCATCTGTCACGAAGCGGAGCAACTTAATACTCGGCCACCAGGAAAGATATATTAACCGTGCACTTTCCTGGACTCCGGGGACGCATGTGTCGGCCGGAGTGACAACGTGTGGAAGGAAATGTTTCTGGGCAGACGAGTGGGGACGGAGAGGGAGTTCATTTCCAACCGAACGTGGCGGAAACAAGTTAGTAAAATATAGATGAAAAAAACAACTCTGTGCTGTACTGGTTTATAGCAAAACAAACACTAATGCAAAACTACATAAAGGATTAAAACTTGGCATAATTTGATAATTGTGTAATTAAATAGATAAACTATTAAACGGTTTAAGGCTTTATGAAGGGAAAAAAAGCAACAGAGACTGAGTGGAGAAGAGAGAGAGAGAGATGTGATGCACAGGTGAGCAACACAAGATGTCATTAGTCATGGAGAGAAAACCTAATGCACAGTAAAGCATCAATTATATTCTAATTATATTCTCGCTACAGGCGCAGATATACTTCACACCAAAGTAATTCTGAAAGGAAATTGCACAGATCAAACTAATATTGCCACAGATCCTCTGTTATCTTCCAATTTTCTGCTCTCTCCTGTGAAAATTAGTTCACTTTCCAACATTTTTTTGGGCACATTTGCCCGAGGGTTCTACTGAGCGTTTTATAAGATTTAGGAGGAGGAACTGAAGTCCAAAAATAAAAGACAGAATAATCTAAGGAAGGCAGGGGTAAGAAGGCAGCACATGACAGCTGAGAAGGCAGAAAAAAAAAAAGAGAAGCGGGAAGCAACACTCCCTCCTAGTGTCAGTACTGAAACACACACACACATATACAAGCACACACACACACACTCACCAAAGTGACGATGGCGCACTCAGCAGTGAGCTGTGCAGCACTGAACAGCGTCCTGACGAAGCGGTAGATCTGCTTCTGCTCAGGGTCGTGTTTGTCGTAATCAGCAGGAACCTCAGACTTCTACAAACGAAGACCAGACGGCAACAGATGGGATTAAATACTGTTAATAAAAACCCCCATTTGATGTGAATGGTCTTAAAAATGGAAACACAAGCTGCTGAGTGAAACCTCTCCTTAGATATGCGTCTTATTTCTGAACATGCGCTCTGTTCCTTTTGGATGAGGAGCGTCAGGCAAAGCGGCTGTGTACATCTTCAGCCTGAAACTCTCCCAAGTGTCGAGCAAATACATTAAACTGAAGCTACATCTGAATAATCCAGATGGCTCTTGAGATTACAGAACAGATTTCTTCGCTATTTGACGCATGTGAGCTTATTTGCGGTTCATCAGCGTGTGTGGCCTGTCTGGCTGATGAATCCTGACAGCTCCCATATCTGGTCCATAATGAAAACGTATCGTCAGCTGAGGCCTTACTGAGAGTGGATGCAGCTTCTCGTCGAAAATGTCTAACAACATTCTTCCGTCGACATCTCTGGAATGAAAGGGAGACGGGAAAAATATCAGAGAGTGATTGAAATTTTAAAAAAAACAACAGATGGCATGAGTCCATTTAAAATATGCCTGTCTGATAAGCCATTTATGGGCATTTATTTGCAGTGCAGACAGTGAATATGAACCAGAGAACACTGGGCCTGGTGCAATAACATCTTTATTCTCTGTGAGGTTTGCTTGTACAAGCGTTCCAGCTTCCAATCTGTCCTGGACAGACTTGTTGCAAACTGGAACGTCATGAGGAGGTACGTGTTTGAGATCCGATCATTAGCATAATATGCTAATTCTACATTCTGCTTTGTTTGTGGACGAGTTTGATTCACAAAAATGTTGGCAAGAAAGAACTCGGGCTGGAGGAAGTTGTGCTGCTGTTGCTGCAGTTGGCTTTGTGCTTGTAATATTTCTATTTTCTACTTTTTTTCTCCAGGGGGGCTGGAGGAAGGAAGGCCATGTGCCAGGCTGTGCTCTGTGTGCACCGAAGTTTTAGACGATGACGAGACCGAGGCATGGACAAAGTTAGAAAACTCCTAACTGCTGCAGTCAACATCTGTGGCCAAGTACAATATGCAGTGCTCCTCGTACATTAAAGAGAAGGCCTGAAATGCAGCCCTTCACTCGGTATCATCCCAATCTGCTGCTGCTGCTGCTGCTGCGCATGACTGGGATTTGCAACAAAAAACACTTAAACTGGATAAATTCATCTCAATCGCTGTGTGTAGGGGTTTAACTTGTAGAGTTTTTAATGTCACCTGTAAATTATACACGTCTGCTCAATCAATCAATAGCTGTTCTCTTTATGTTATTATTATTGTTTTATGTTTTGCTCCCTTGCTCTCTTCTTCTTTTCTCTGTGACGAGTGGCTTCTGGCCCTCCTCGGCCAAACAAATGTTACCTTTAAAAAACATCAAATGATACTCTAATAATAATAATAATACTCTGAAAATCCACTTATTCTATTTTATACAGCTGCTTTTGATCAAAGCCACCTGGCCTCCTACCCCTGGATTGGACACACTGAAAACCACCTAAGACCCAGAGACTGACTCATCAGTGGACACGCTACCTGTTGTGTTTTGATATATAACCGCTCCTTGCATTGCACTATTATCAAAAGAAGCTGTATAAAATGGAATTAGTGGATGTTTTTGTTCCCCAGAACTAGAAACAACCAGGGCTAGGGGATGTTTTTGTTGCTGCGGTCTGCTTGTAACATTTCTATTACACAGGCTTATGTTTTTCTCTGTGATGTAGCCCAGTGTCAACAGTCTTAACCTTCCTATAAAATGCTCACAAGTTATTTTCTGAGTCAAACAAGTGTTTTTTTCCCTCCGCGGACAAAGGCAGACTGTTTGTGCGTGACTCATGCAGCAGGTTCAGACCGCTCGTGAGTTTCTTTTTACTTCCTCACAGAGGGATGTCTGGTTCATTCAGGCTTTACGTGGTTATCGAACAGAAAGCCACGGAGCTGAAAATTCAACACAAACCCTCTGGGCCAAACGGAGTACTTTCTGTCCAGGTTTATCTTTGTCTGTGAACATCTCATGCTGATATTTGACTCAAGACTGTTGCGTGTGCATAGGGAAAAGAATAAAACACGTATCGTACCTGTTCTTTATGTGGTAGTATATTGCAAGGGCTACGCTGTAAAGACAAAACAGGCACATGAACGACCATTTCAAATGAAAAATTTGCATGAAAGGATTTGACACAGTGAGACAGGTTACCATTTAATGGTGTATTTGAGGTTGGGCTGACTGACAGTGCTGTCATCGAGGAATATGGTGGAACACGAGCTGTACTTCCGTCTCACTGGGCCTGGATGATGCTGGAGTTCATACATACAAATAAACAGACACATGCAGGTCAGTCTCTATTTGTGTCAAAGGGCTGCTACCAGCTATAGAAAGTGGGGCACCTGTAAACCCACAAACTAATTCTGTCTGTGCTCTGTCAGCGCCTGACATGGTTGCATGCGGGAATGGCATTTATGATGGAGTGCATCTTTGGAGAGGTATCAAACTCTCATTCAGCCACGAACTTCCTTTTCATCGGCTTTTTCTCCTGGCGCGGACCGATCCAGTGCCACGTCATTATTTAGACGTGCAATGGTTTTCTCATTGAAGACTCAAAATGTTAAGATACAATTCTGCCTCACGGGAATTTACCAATTGCAATCCATCCATCCATTATCTGTACACCGCTTAATCCTCACTAGGGTCGACAACCAAGCACACTCACATTCACACCTACTGACAATTTAGAATCACCAATTAACCTCAACATGTTTTTGGACCTTGTGGGAGGAAGCCGGAGAACCTGGAGAGAACCCACGCTGCACGGGGAGAACATGCAAACTCCACGCAGAAAGATTCCGGTGTCCTCACCGGGAACGCGAACCGGCAACCTCCTTGCTGCGAGGCAACAGTGCTACCAACTGCGCCACCGTGCAGCCAATTGCAATAGTTTGTTTAAAATAAAGGCACATTGCAAAATTTCCTCAGCTCCTTCTCTTGGGTCCTAAGGATTTAGAGACAAAGATGAACTGCACCATGATGTGATGGAATTGCTTCTTCTACAGTTGTGCTACATCTAAACTACTTCTAAAAATGAGTTTATCTGAAACACTAAGTGGAATCTGTGGAGCTTGATAAATGGAGGGGCAATGATTAAAGGTTCAAGAGTCGTTCAGAAGACTTTACCTTGTTTTCCGAAATGTGGGTAAACTTGCAAAAAATACAAGACAGTAAAATTACTATTTGCACAGTGAGAAATGCATCACACAGCCAGAGTAACACAATCAAATGTCTGGTACTGTACTTACATGGTTGATGTAAAGGCTCTTCCGTTTTTCTCGGACTACAAAAAAAAAAAGGAAAGATAAGAGAACAGGTGTTACTTCCAGCTCAGCATGGGTGCAGTACCCAACCCTCACAGACAGGGAGCAGCATCTATCCAGGGTTCAGAAGTTCCCCGCCAATATAGATGTTGAGAAAATAATAACACACAAACAGCTTTTTCCTCTAATTATTCGACACCACACGGAACAAAGCGAAGCGGTTTCAGCAAACAGCATTTGTAATATAATGCTTAAAAAAAAAAAAAAAAAGAGCATTTCAAAGCCTGTCAGTGTTTTTTTTTTTCTTGTATTACACTAGCAAATGTGTATTAATGTGTGGGAACGAGTGTGAGCTCATTAATGGATCCATTCATCATTTTGGCATGCAAAATTAAATCAAGACACAGTGACAGGTTTATTCAAGTAACAGACTATTTTCATTGCTTTCTGTTCATACCAATCTGGCCATTTGCATTGCTAATTCTGTTTAATGGACGCGACGGTTTGTCAGTTCCAGAGAGCTCACTTCATCCAGCGCCGCGTCGCATCATCATTCTAAATATGGCACACGCAGCTGTGTCCGTTTGTATATCATCCACGAGTGTCGACAATATGCGCGTATATGTTCCCTCTGATTTAGCAGAACACACGAGGGGGAAGAGGATCGCCAGCAAAGCAAACTGGAGCAGATGCAGAGTGCAGAATCACAGCGTTGCAGTACACGGTCTTCTCTTCTGTGTCTTATCTCTCTGATACACAAACACACACCCTAATGCACATGTTTTTCCGCCGCACCATCGTGACCGTGTGCGCTGCTTTCTAGCAAAAAGCCTCTTACGTCATCATCGGGGCTGCATATTTTAGTGAGAAAACGGCTAAATCACAATCCAGTTTGGACAGGATTCATGAAAACCGGCCTTCAGTTTTTACAACATCTGACGTGCAGAAATGTTTGATGCTCCCGTCCAATTACTTTTACACTCTTGAATGAATCCTGTCTTTGTTTTCGTCCAAAGATTCCTAAACCCTCTGAACCCCAAAACCCGCCGGCAGACTTGAAAGGCGTGTTTTCTTTTTTTTCAGACAGTGCTCGAATGTGTGAGTTGTGTGTGAAGTGCAGTTCCATCAGCAAACACAACCAAATCCAAGCCTATTATTGCAGCGTTTCATCAGAATCATTTTACATAACTCATTAAAGGCTCTTCACTCTTTAGCGTGACTGACTCAGCTGCAGTCAACAGTCACATGACAACATAGGAACATTTTGGCTGAACTGCAGGCTGTGTTTACAGGTGTAGACTCAAATTAGATGGATGTAGTGGGAAATAAACATATTTAAACAATAAAGTAAATAAATGCAGCGAATATATAGTGAAATACCTTTTCAGACCTGATGTTCAGAGTCGTGTTGAAAACATCTGGTTTGTAGAGGTTGGAAAAATTTAAGTAGTAAAATATGGATCATGTATAGTACCAGTATTTTTTTATAGCATTGGTAATAAGTATGTACTACGACGGAGTATTAGGGCCACATGAAGATAAATATTTTTCCACAGACTTTGAGAATAAAGTCCTAATATTACAAAAACAAAGTCATAATATTACGAGAAAAAAAGTCGGCATATTACAAGAATAAAGTCGGAAAACTACGAGAATTAAGTCATAATATTAAAGAATCTGCAAGAAAATGAATCTATTCTGAAGAGAGAACCTTTGGAATTGATTCATTTTCTTGCAGATTCTTTTCAGAGTCCTGACACTGATGATAATGTGGTGCTGATGTGCCAGAAGATGAAGTATCTCCTGGTTTGTGAAACCGATGCTGAAGTACAACGAAGTGCTCCACAGCCCTCATTTTAACAATTTTCCTCTTCTAAAACTACTGGTTTACGTGTTCCGACTTTATTCTCATAATATTAGGAGTTTTATCTCGTAATATTACGACTTTATTCTCAAAATCTGTGGAAAAATATTTTTCTTAACGTAGCCCTAATACTCTATTTTATTTTTTCAATTTTTTTGTAAAATAAATAATCAAAAAATTCAACCTTTTTTTTTTGTTTTATATCATTTTTTTGGGCCTTTTTGCTTTCATTTGATAGAAGCAGCAGAGGAGGGACAGGCTGCTGCAACAGGCACTCAGGCCCTGGTACATGGAGCGCCTACTCAACCAGGTGAGCCATCAGGGCACCATGATTCATGCCATTTAGCTCTGTTGTACCGCACAAAAGCCATTTATGACTTCTCTCTGCTTCTAGCCAGGGCTTCGCTGTCTTCCTAGAGGTCCATGACTGCAGCAAAAAATGAGCCCACGGTAAGTAAAAATGTGACAGGAGCAAAAAAAAAAGCACCCAGCCAGTCATCAGGGTTCAGAGAGTAAAACTGTGCGGCTGTGAAAAGTTGACGTGTGTCATTTCAGTAACCACAACATGTTTTTACGGTAAAGGCCATGCAACCATAACGGCACATCTCACGGACCAACATGTGCAACGCAAGGAACACACACACACAGAATGACATCAGCAGCTCAGCAGCGAAGGCACGTAACCTGCCAACAGAAGACACCACAGATCGAGTACAGGAATACAGTCTGAGACCACACGAAGGGGCCGTTCTCTGAGGAGAGTCGAGCCCAAACACACAGGAAGCGTAATGTTACCTGTCCACCAAGAGCACACACACACACATGCTTACCTTTCTTGTTGGGCACAGCAACTGAAAAACAAAAGTCCAAGTTGTCTCTATGTTTGTTTACAGATGCTCAGAACAGGCTTCATCAGCTTATGAAGTGATTCATTAACTCATTCATTCATAATGGAGGGACATAAAAAGGCTTCGGTGAGCTTTTCAACGAGGCACATTCATTCGTCAAGTGTTTTAGAGCCAGATCTTCTTTCCACTTACTGAAACGAGCACTTCACCGCCGTAATGGTATTTCTATACACTATGTTGAGAACAGAGTCCAGCAGACATTCACATACAAGCCTAATTAGGTCTAATAAAAGAGCAGGGTGCACCAGAACCTGATCGATATATCAGCCCTCAGGCTACAATCTGCTCAGCTGAATCAAAAGCTTATCATCAAAGCAGAAAGATTAGAAGAAAAAGACTAAATTGAGGAATAATCTACAAAAATAACTTCGTATTTCAGTTTATTATATAACATTACAGTTATTCCAGAGGCTCTATAAGAGCAAAGCGTTTTCTGCCTGCCAGATATGACTGAAACACCCCAGTGTCTCCAAAAATCTGATGTAAAGGCAGCAGGTTTAAAACGTTCACAGGATCCTGTCTGGAGCTTTTATGCCGGATATAAAAGGATGTTGGTCAGTGTTACCTTTGTTATAACTCCACATCTGAAATCCCTGCATCAATGAAACAGCTTGGCTCCCCACTAAGTCAGCATATGCTATTGTTTCACTCGCTCGAAACGTACAGATACTTTGAAATTAGTTTAGTGAGCTGCCTTATCGCTTGATGTGCAATCTGCCACATATGGGATCGCTGAATGATTTTTGTCAACAGGTGGTGCCACATTGTGAGCATCACTGATTAATACAAACAGTCCACATGCATGGCCGTGCTTAGAGGTTTCCACAAACTTCAAGCAGTTTAACCGCAGTTGATATATTTACTTATTTTGTGCAGAAACTGATTGAGACTGCAAGTGATTACATCATTAACCTACAGTCGTCCTCACATGTATTCACACCCTTCCATTAAAGAAAAGGAAAAATTCACAACAGTCACTCAAATAACTAGAAACTGAAAAAAGTAATAATAAATAAAAATTTGCTAAATTATAATTTAGCGAAATGAGACATTGCTTTTGAATTGTGGTTGAAAAAATAATTTTAAAAAATACATCTAGACAAATGAGAGCACTTTCATGATGAGCAGTAAAATCAGAATACCTGTCAACAGGTGCAGGAGTCTGATGGAGAGTTACAGAAAACTCAAACTATTTCTAAACTGTTTGTTATTTTTTATTTTATTTATCTTTTAAAATATTTCTGTTGAACCACAATTCAAAAGCAATGCCATGATTTTTCTTAAATTTTTATTTATTATTACTTTTGTCAGTTTATTTAAGTGACAGCTGCTTTTTTTCCTTCTTTAATGGGAGGGTATGAATAAATCTGAGGATGACTGTACATTTAATTAATTCATTAAGAACAGCAAACACCTATGTCATTATTGCCTGCTTACGAAATATTAATCCACACTTTCTAACCACTCCAAATCCAGAATTTTCAGTGGCCTTAATCAGCCAGTCAAGCCGGTATCACAACAAATTTGTATGTTGTTCGGGACATTTCTTTACATTATATTTCACTGAGCAGGTCTAATGACACAAACATGTCTTCAGTGGTTACAACAAAGAAGGGCTAAACATTTTACACTTCAAACGCTCCCTGTCCCACTCGTAAGGCAAGCAGCGACGGCACTTCAAAAGACAGACTGAAGAGAATTGAAACGTGTCAAGAGAATAGAGCAGAACTCACCGTCGGTTTGTGACTTGCTGAGGAAGATGGTGCTGGCCCGGGGATGATCTGACGGATTGTACTCCATGGGTAGATCTGGAAATAGAAGAAAAGAAATGTTAAGTTTCACAGGCAGCGTTCAAATTGGAGTTTTGATTGAAAGACTTCTTGACTGAGCTGAGAAACCTGATTACACTGAACAGAAACATCATCTTCCCGGTACCTATTCAGCAGCAGATGAATGCGACTGTGGTGTAAAGAGAGACAATTACAATGACTGCTTCAGGAAGAATTAATTGTTGGATATTTCAAGCTTTCCTCTGACTAAAATATATTCAATAGATTATGATAATGATGTTTGACCTGTGCAACTGAAACATGCTGTGGTCCTAAACGTGACGGATCGGCTTCAGGGGTTAACCACTTCTCTTGTAATCGTCTGAGCTAAACGGAAAAACAATCTGTCAGCCAACAGTTTGCCGCACCACTGCTGCGTAAACGGCGGTTTGTAAATCAATACACTAAGCAAACACAGCAGAACGCTATGGATTTGTATTAAATCATTGTCTGTACACACCTACCACCTAGAACCAGGATCAGAGATTAGCTGGAAAAAAAAAAAAGACACTGCAGTGAATGACAAGCTAATGATTCTTCAGCAGAGCCACCTGACAGCCGAGCGGTCGAGGTTCAGACCACACTGGCCAAAAGGCCGTCAGCAGTGAGTCACCTGTTCGATTCCCAGCTGGCCAGACCTTCGCTGCATGTCATTCTCCTGCCGTCTGGCCCCACATCTCCTGTCATTCTCCACTGTCACTCTCTAATAAAGGCAAAAACGCCAGACCTTTCAGCACCGCGCAGCTGAGGAAGTCAGCTGCTGACAGCCGGCTTGTACAATATCAATCTTGTGAGTTTATCTCTGACGGCTTTAGGTTTGGCTCGCTGCCACAGGGGGCCTGAAGGAGTTCTGTCACATTCTGCGACTCATTAAAACAAGTTACAGCTAACTGGAAGACTACAGTCCTACTGACTGAAACAAAAAAAAATAAAGTTAATATATATTGTGTAAAAAAGGATTTGAAATTCTGTACTAACTTGCATTTGATGCTAATTAAGGCTTTGAGTGTCTTTAATTCAAGATCCTATTTCTGTACTACAGTCGTGACTCGATAATCCGACCCTGAACAATCCAAAACTTTGCTATCCGACAGGTTTTTAGGAAAAACGAACGGAACCCATGAAAAACAGCCTTAACATACCGACAGTCTTGGATTCTGACTCTGACATGACATTTAATGTCACCAATCAGGATAACGGCGCATTATCTGACTGAACAATCCAACAGATTGGCTACGTTCAGACTGCAGGACTTAATGCTCAATTCGGACTTTTTTTTGGTGAAATCCGTTTTTTTGTGAGTTCGTTCACATTTCCAATTAAATGCGACTTGTATGTGATCTGCTGTGTGAACTTCATACGACCCAAAAGTGTCCCGCATGCGCAGAAGAGGACACGATGACA
>NW_007577792.1:586775-598324 GCF_000690725.1 Stegastes partitus
TACTACAGTCGTGACTCGATAATCCGACCCTGAACCATCCAAAACTTTGCTACCTGACAGGTTTTTAGGAAAAACGAACGGAACCCATAGAAAACAGCCTTAACATACCGACAGTCTTGGATTCAGACTATGACATGACATTTTATGTCACCAATCAGGATAACAGCGTATTATCTGACTGAACAATCCCACAGATTGGCTACGTTCACACTGCAGGACTTGATGCTCAATTCAGACTTTTTTTGTGAAATCTGCTTTTTTTGCGAGTTCGTTCACATTTCCAATTAAATGTGAATTGTATGTGATCTGCTGTGTGAACTTCATACAACCCAAAAGTGTCCCGCATGCACAGAAGAGGAAACGATGACGTCACACACAGCGAGCGTGCTCAGTGGAAGTAAACACGAATGGTGGCGCCGGCGTCACCGATGGTGGAAACAGAACTGGATCCACTATCCTAAACTGGCATCAGCAGCCAAATACTACCTGTACGTTCGGCCACCTCCACCTCATCAGAGCGCTCCCCCGGGGTGGAAGTGTCCCCCGACCGCGCCAAATACTCAGATATTCATCATTAATTGGGCCTGAATATCCAGAAACCAGAAAGTACTATTCAGATCAGTCCTACTAGTTATTATAACAACTATGAACAATAATTAACAACAAATAATCATCAAGCATCAAGCCCTCCTTGTATCTCGACCTCCGTCTTGACAATCCGACAGCCTTGCTATCCGACATAAAAGAAGGTTTTACATTTAGTGTCAGATTATAAAGTCACAACTGTATATGAAAGAGGCAATGAAAAGACAAATTTGTTATCGAGAAACAAACTGCTTTATCAGATTAAAACTCATCAAAGCTACACTGATTAAATTTATGACTTCTGCTATTTGAAACTTGTAATGACTAAAGAAACAAAGGATTATTGTTGCTTTAGATTAAACTTTAACAATCTCACATTTGAGAAGTAGGAAGCAGAAAATAACTGGCAGTTCTGCTTCCAAAATAACCTGATACATTATTTGATTATGATTAATTGTAGATAAATCAATTGTGATTAATTGTGAACTGAGTAATTCATTTGTGAACTACGTGTGTGTTTACAGAACGCAATCTGAAGAGAACAATCTGAGGCTACAGGGAAATGTCAGCTAATTTAAGACCCCGCTCATCTCCACGCTGTCAACATGCACCAGTCAAATCATTTCAATATGTTCAGCAACTAAGGCATGCAATATGTAATTCTGTCTTCCCGGCCTGATTCTGCGTCATCCGTCTACCCCTCAAGAGACAAACAAAGAGAATGAATAGAGCTAGTGTTTTGAATATTACCTTTTTGACTGCATTTGATAGACTTTTTTTTTGCTTTTCCCTTGTCAGATGTGCATGTGTTAAACCAGAACCAGCTCCAGACCCGTCACTTGGCAGATGGCTGCTGTATGAAACCACTGAATATATCAATTTAGTGTCCTAGTTCTTTGCCCTGATTAAATCCCACAGGCCAAAACATGCTGAAACATGACTTTTCACTGGTAAATCATACACAAGACATTTACAAAGAAAGCATATTTTTGCGTCTGTGTTCATATCAGCGGTTAGCGAAACAGAAAAGCGATGTTGTGTGATCGCTATTATACATCCGAGGCTGATTTTATGGTTATATTTTATGATGATGGTTTAATAACATGAACAACCTTAACGCTATGATCATTACTAACTTCCGTCTCGGTTAAACATTAATTAAGCTGTGCTACCAACTCCTCAATCTCAGGACAACGACAGGAGGAAAAAATCTAATACCACACACATGTAGCACTTCATAAAAATTGTAAACTTTGGAGGAAACCGAAAGGTGGTGACTCCATTAGCAGCTTCCTGGTTTCTTGGATGATGTCAGTGAAACAGGAAGGGGTCAGAGAGGACCAACACCCAGACAGACTAATAGAGAGAAAGAGCAACAGATGCCAGGAGACAGACAGAGAGAGGGGCTGATAATGAGAGAGAAAAGGGCAAGGAAGAGGGCAAGAGAGCGGAAAATGAAGTGATGAGAATGACAGATCTGAAAAATGACTGACAGCCAGAGAGGAGACGGCTGGGGAGAAGAGAGAAAATGATATAAGAGTGAAGGTGACTGGAGGGGGAGAGGATATGAGAGAAAAAATAGGAGATGAGAGCAAAGGGGGGAAAGACGGGTAATGAAAGAAAAGGAAGAGGAAGGAGCAGAGGTCAGTTTGCCACCAGATTACACGGGCATTGTTGATGTAAAGCTCCGGTTTGTATCTGCCATTAAACACACTGCTGTGTGATGATAACTACAGAGCGTACCTGAGATCACAGAGCTCCCTTCAGCATGCTGCAGGTTACGCATGCAAGCCACTGCTATTGTGTCCAAACTCTTTTGAACTCTTGTCTTTTTGTGTTGGAGAGCCACTTAAAGAGCCTCAAAGGACACACACACACACACACACACACACACATATATATACACACCGCCGTGATGTAGGAGGAAGTGACACACGGTGCTGAATAAAAGATGGGTGTGTGGGAAGAAGCAAAGAGCACTGAAGGAGAATTGAAGGTAGTTAATGATGCTGCTCGGTGTTGGTGGCGGTGCGCTCACACAAACATCTGCAGCGTGTCGAGCCCAAATAAACGCACGGAGTGGTGAGAAATTTCTCCAACCACTTGAGTGAAGGCTTCAGATAACTTTCAGAATGTCACGATTCCTGATAATGTCGCGTTTTAGGACAGGAAGGCGACCTTATCCGCAGACCCAGGGTGTGTCCCCCTCCTCCTCTGGTGTCGGTGACCTCTGCTGAGGTTCCACCCTCTCCAAGTTCTCTCCCCCATTTCTCCAACCTGGGGGAGACGAAAGCACCCAATTTCCTGTGTTTCAGGAAGCGGAGAGGAAATGAAGCAAGGGGTGGCGGTTACACATTGTTAGGGAGGTAGTGTGAACAAAGAGTGGAGGGAATAGGTCAGCGTGTGGATTTAAGCCAAAGTTACAGCATGTACGCTCCTACAGAGCCCCTACAGAACACACCTACGACACGGACACATGAAGGACAAAGCCAGGAGAAAAAGGGCAACGAACAAAAGCCGCTGCTCCTCCTCCCGTATTCTTCTGTGATAAATGAATACACTTCTGCCAGTTTCCCTCATGCAAGCTAAAGAGCCCTTCCAGTGGTGCATTCAAAGCAAAGGAAATCTATTATCTGGGCATTGTCCTGTCAGTGACAGTGGTGCAAGGCAGCACAATCAGACAATAATAAATAGAGGGTGGGATTAGCTGATGTGATGGTATATATCACAAGATGTACGAGGGATGCTTCTCACACTGAGGAAACATGCTTTTAACGTCTTTATATAGTCCAGATGATATATGGGTGAAAATAACCTTCACCGTTTCATACGAACATGTAACTTTCATAGTTTAGAGTATTTTGAGAAATGGAGGCATAAAAAAAAAAACACCTCAGGGTGGCCATGAGAGCCATTGTACTTCCTGCTACAAGCAAATGATGGATTTAGCTTCATATTCCTTAATCAAAAAAACAGAAATCCTGATATGTGCCCATGTTTTTTGACAAACTACATGATACCGTATGCGCCATCATGAACTGTCCAGGTGAATAGTTAAAGGTGAGTTTAGTGACGGGTGGCGCAGTTGGTTAGCACTGTTGCCTCGCAGCAAGAAGGTCGCTGGTTCGCGTCCCGGTGGGGGCACCGGAATCTTTCTGCGTCGAGTTTGCATGTTCTCCCCGTGCAGCGTGGGTTCTCTCTGGGTTCTCCGGTTTCCTCCCACACAGTCCAAAAACATGTTGAGGTTAATTGGTGATTCTAAATTGTCCGTAGGTGTGAATGTGAGTGTGCTTGGTTGTCTGTCTCTAAGTGTAGCCCTGTGATAGACTGGTTACCTGTCCAGGTGAACCTGCCTTTGCCCTAAGTCGGCTGGGATAGACTCCAGCCCCCCCCGTGACCCTAGTGAGGATTAAGCGGTGTGTAGATAATGGATGGATGGAGTTTAGTGACTAATCAAGTGAGTAATTGAGAACCTATGCTCGACTTTTTAATGTCACGTCTGTTGCAAGCATGTGTAGAGTTATAAATACTGAATGGGTTTGTTCCTTATCTCTGACAACACAATTACTGTTCAGACATTAGAGACACATCAGATTGTGTTGTTAAACCGATTCTTTCCTGTGTCCACTGCTGCCACGAGGCTCCGTTCATGGCCCCAAATTTGTACAAGTGTTCCAAGTTTCAAGCTTTAATGAAAAACTAAAACTATCACCTCGACCGATATGTGCAATGTTGTAATTAATGAATACCACCGCTCAATACTTCAGCAGGAGAGATTGCTGGCAGTTTGCTGAAACAGTGGCCTTTTCTAATTGAAAGAAATAGTTATTAGTGTGCAGCTTTCTAAAGTCTGTCCATGAGCCAGCGTCTTACTAGAATAGGTGCGTGTTTTAATTATGATTTGTTGTCCGGACACAGGACGACATTTGTAGTTTTAATTAAAAAGTCTTGTTCTCAAAGCGGTGCCTTTTCTAATGATTTTTTTTGGATCGATGTGATAAAGCACCTTCATTTGTCTGGTGCAAGATTCACCAAACACAAACCCTGACTAATCCTGTCCCTCTTCCCAGTGCTTCCACGGTATACTTCCACTTTTATTCTTCTTTGTTAGTCCCTTCAGAAATCACAAATTACATCCAGCAAAAACTATGAGTAGATCTTTGCTGTGTCTTCTTCAGAAAACAATATCAAGAATTCACATGTTTCGATTATTTTCTCCCTTCCACAGCATCCTACCTAATAATTTACTTCCTGCATATTCCGATTTGGAGTCAAGTGGGAATAAAACTACTCAACACAAACACGCTATTGAACAAAATTAGGAAACGGAAAGCAGTATTTTTTGGACACATCATAAGGAAAATCACCCTGGAATATATCGTCACAACAGGAAAACTTAATGAGAAGAGATGACGAGGCAGACAGAGAATGACAGATGGACTGACATCATGGCTACACATGGAACCGGCAACAGTCACAATTCAGAAAGCAAAAGATCGGATTAGAAATGATCGCCTACGCTGAATGGCGTGATTGATTGATTGGGAATGGGGGGGTCAGGTATAGTCTGTGACATCTGTGTAGGACCTAGTGATGGTTTCCTGTCTTGGTAAAAATACAGTCAAGTACAGCAAGATGAGGCAACCTGTGCCCCATTTGAACCAAGAACAACCTTTACAATGCACACAGTTGCAACCACCTGCAGAGACAAAACGATTCCTTTAATGCTGCTGTCACGCTGTGAACGGGAGCATCTGTACGTACAGTGGATCTATTACGGTTGTTAGCAGCGAGTTGGCACCCTGCCCTCTATATGCCCTTTGAATCTGCCAGGAGGGTGGCTTCAGGTTGCAGCTTCAGCTCAGACACAGGGGGGCCCTTTGCTGATTTTTTGGCTGCCCTGCTGAGGTGGCAGCCGGAGGGGATCCAGATGGCGCAGCGTGCCACTGTCCAGCTGTCAACAGCATGCTCTCAAACACTACGCCCACATTGTTAAGATAGCAGGCGCACAGGACATCTTGTAATGGAGTGTTTGAGGAAAGAGCACAAGATGTAGCTGAGATTTGAAAATAGATGATGTGTTAAAAGGCGCAGCGCTGCACGGTTGTATTTAGTGTGACACTGGAGGCTATTTTTGTAACTTCAATTCAGACTGTTTTGTTGTTGTATAGGATTATGCAATCTGTCTTGAAAACCCGTATTTGATGATTCCTAAAATCACAAAACCTTCAGTGTTTTCCCAGTAGGTTTCTCTGAGACGACACCAGGCTTGAAAGCAGCCTTTCTAAGCACTCATTACACTTTTCTCTCTCTCTCATCTCACCTTCTTATCCGTCTGCTTTCTGGCGTAAAACGACCTCTTGAGTACAATTTGGTGCAGCGAAGCAAAAGCGCTTTTATCTGATCGCTATCGCAGCACAAACTTTATGGCCGGTGCGCCACATGGCACGGTGAGCTGGCTCTGATAACGGAGAAAATAAGAAATCGAAAGAGCGGACGCGGTCGCACTCAGCGGGCGTTGTTAGCGAGCAACGTATAGGCTGTGATTGTGCGACTGAGGGCACATCTCGACAGCTAAGTGTCTCTCACCTTTGGATAACAAAACACTTGAGAGAGAGCAGAGAAGACGTGCACTGTAAGCTGCTAAGAGCTCGGTTGTGGCTTTAACCCTTGAGCGTATGTCATCCGTGTTGTGGCATTTACCACTCTATCAGGTTACGATAGCGTTTGAACAACTTGCGCGACAGGAAGTCAAAGGTAAAACCGCAAAGATGAGATTTTGTTGTCGCAAATCAGAATCTTTTCCTACCTCAATCCATGCCACACACTCAAAATTCAAAATGCTATCGCCTTGCTTAATTGCTTTAATTTTAACTTCAGTTCATTTTAATTTGTGTAGTGAATTGAGCAAAAACCTGCGCTCAGAAAATTTAAAAGGGTTAAAGGGAGTTAGCGAAACTAAATGAATGGGAAACCAAGTGAATGGAAGACAAATGCTCGATGACTCAACCTCCTTTTAGCTTTCTCTACACACACACAGCACTGGAACAAACGCCCAGCAGCAGCAGCAGCACCATTACAGCTCTGTCTAACAGTTTAAACCACCCCTGAGCTTGTATCATTGATCCCCGACATCTGCCAAAACTCTGTGCAGGGAGGGATGCAGACTCATCAGAGCGAAAGAGCTGAGCTTTTATCAAAGACAAGCCAACAGGGGCAAGAAGATGGAGGGGAATGAGTTGGGAACGTTTCACCTCCTCGACAGAAAGCACATCCGCACTCCCACGACTTCAACACGGCAGTTCAAACGCTTGTAAACACACGCTGCTATGCGCTTCTGTGTATTGACACATGTACATAAGAATAAGAATATAAAAGCAGACAGAGGCAAGTCAAAGTCACAGTGGCGTGGCAGTAGATATAGTTGAGTGAATTATTTAATAAAACATAATTGCTAAAAAACAGTTCTTTAATTTCTCCTCCGTGATTATGTCAAAGTGTAAGAGAACACTGCATCAAGCCAGGAAAGAGGCAGTGAAAACCATTTGTAAGCAGAACAAAAATACCCACTGACCGAGAGAAAGAGAAGTCGCAGTGAGGTGGTGACGGGGTTAAAAAAAAAAAAAAAAGCTCTTTCACTTTCACATGTGGTCAGCTTATGACCAGATACTTTTGTTTTGAGCAGACTTGTCTATTTCCAACCAAGTAACTGCTTTGCCCATCAATACTTGGGCACTGTGAGCATTTACACAACGCGAGACTGCTGGTGTTCAGCAGAAGTAATGATTTCCATGCATCTTATCTGAGCTTGTCAGCAGGCTAGAAGACGCTAATTAGTACTAAACACAAAGACGGATGAGGCAGAGAGGAGTGGCATTTGTTTTGCAAGAACTTGGTCATGAAGCAAAGGGTGGGCCAAATTAAAATATTGATCTAATAACAGAGTAAATCACCTAGAAAAGGAACCAAATGTCATTAGGTTTAATAATATATCCAAATGCTGAGATATTTAAGCTTAAGTGGAATGCCCCGAGCAAATAATGTGGCATCTTTTATCCATTCTCTGTGCTGAAGACACTTGTGTTTGTTGTTGCTCATCTACAAGCCACCCATGAGGACTTAGGTTGGGTCTGTTAACCAATGAGGAGCTGCTTTTGTCACTCGTCGACCAATCAGAGGCTGGTGGACCAATGAAATGCACTCATATGGAGGACTTTAATAAAAAATCTATACTTGTCCAAGGACAAAAACATTCATGTAAGTTATTTATAGCGTCTTTGAGTGTCTAGAAAAGCGCTGTATATATCTGATCAATTATTATTAATTTAAAAAGTAAATGAATATTCAGAAACAATCTGCATCTCTCCAACTAGTCCATATATTTGTGCACACAAATTCGTCAGTGGAAGGCTGAAGTTTTATTGTTGATGAATCTGTTGATAAATTCTTTGAGAAATGGAAAAGTTGTTGGTATATACAAGAAGAAGAAGAAGTTTTTTTGTCATCGAACAAGAAACACAATGAAATTTCATTTGGCATCATCTTTGCGGCAGCTAATATGTCCGAAAAAAAGTTAAAAGGTGATATAAATAATAAAATACTCTATTAAAAGTGCAGAAGAGCATTTGTTAGAATGAGTCTGTAAACTGGGAGTGTCATGGTTCAAATATGAAGTGTAATAAATATAAGTGGTTTGAAAATGATGAAAAAATGTCAGCCTGTGTTTCATTTAGTTTGCCGTTTACTGAACTGTTCACATTTCAAAGCTGGAATCAGAGAATTTAGACTATTCTCTTAAAAAATTTCTCCAAATAATGAATCAGTGCAGCTACGGTCGGGAGAAAGGAAGACACCCTCTACTATTACATAAGTACCAGGTATTGTGAGGAGCTACAAAAAGGCATAATTTTACACGACATTAATGCATCCAAACAGCCCCAAATTCCTGCAGTTCATCACTGTGATGTGTTACAGCTAAATTGCCTGGCAGTGTACCTGGCCATATACTGACGTGTCAAATGCACAGCGTTGCAGTTACAGCTGACGGATTGCTGTAATTAGGTACGGCTAAAATGAAACGGCACAGCGGAGGCAGGAGAAATACAGAGATTGGAAAACTGTTCCCCAAGAAAGCAAAAAAAAAAAGCACCATAAAAGCTGTTGTACGAAAGTCACGTTTTCTGTATAAATCTCCCAAAAGGTATGTTGATATTCCAAAGGGGACAACGGAGGCAGCAGTGAGTGGTGGTGCAAGGACAGATGCGAGGATATTTTTTTCAAAAACTGTGGCAAAGGCAAGGAGAGAGCAGCTACACTCAAAATTGTTATTGACATTTCACTTAGCAAGGCCAGTGACTCATATTTTTTTCCAGCCATTCAAATCTGACAGTCAAGTTTAATGTACTTGTTTAATGCACAGTTATCATTTGCCTACCTGGCTATATATATAAACTGAAGTATTATTGGTGACATCAACACTTAAAGTTGCCTACTGCCTAACATAAAACACTGCTGCCAATGTGACAGATATAATCAGCGTTTCAAGCAACCCGAGAAGCTAAATCACGACATCCTCTAACCTTTTGTTAGAAAATAAACACAACACTAGAAACTCTGAGGTGCAAAACAGAGCAGAACATAAGCCTTTTACGCAGCATAATCACAAAGATGTAAATGCCATGTAGCTCGGATAAAAACTGATTTTACTGACTGTTGTGCATCAGCAGATGAGAGCTGTGAATATGAGAGGACACACTGTCGTATCACATGTCATAGCAGGTTTTTTGTAACTTCAACCAACCTCCAACTATAGGACTGTGTGAAAAGAGGGAGTTTGTTTTATTTGTCAATGTGCTCTGTCTGCGTGGGAAAAAAATTGAGGCACAGAAGCAAGTGAGGGGTGTTCGGGGTTGAGGAGTCCATGGACAGGCAGAGGACTCATTTACTGTGCACCCAGCTGAGAGCTATAAACCCAACCTCCCTCTTTCTCTCCCCTCCCAACCCTTGCATCCTCTGCTTCCTGTAACTAGGCAACGCTAGCTTGAAACGATTCAGATGGTAGAGGCAGGCCCATCAAAGGCGAAGACAGACAGCCGGGCCTACTGTCTTTTCCTTCCCTTCTATTGCTGTATCTCGCGCTGCCTCACCACCTGCTTGTACACTGTAATTGCTGCTGAGTCTTATTGTACTTACTGATGCAGTGACACGGTGCAAGACAGAGTACAAAATCCAATGCATTCCTACCATAGACTGTATAAAAGATGGACGTAGCAACCGGCCCTGAAAAATTAAGCCAACCCAAAGTGTCAAAAACCTACGTCCGCTAGCTGCTGGCTCCAAAAAGCCCTGGCTCCCATAGACGTGAATTGGAAATGAAGTGATCACAGATCACAAAATACTGCATTCCTACAGCTCAGGATTTTTTTCTTATTAGTTTTCATAGTCAAATCCAGAGACCAGGTGGCCAATCTGAAAATAAATCAATACTAAATTTTTTAAAAATCGTCAACATTTTGCGGGGCAAGGGGCGTGGCTGGCTTGATTGACAGTCGGCAGCGACGATCCAGAAGGTGGCAAATGTGGGCGGGCAGAGAGGGCCGCCTCTCAATCCGTCTGACCAATCGCTGCTCCTATGGCTCCGCCCCCCTCCAACGTTTTTCGCGTCGCTGGCTCCAAAAATCCAAGATGTCAACCAGGAAGTAGCAAAACCCTGGCTTCATTTTCTCAGTGCAGAAACCAGCTGGTGACGTCACAGTATCTACGTCCATCTTTTATACAGTCTATGACCTACTGACAAACAACAAGTCATTCTTTTTGACAGGTAGAGGGTAAAAACAGCACGTTGCACTGTTGGAATCTGCTGAACAAAGACAGCAGTTCTTTAAAACACACTACCAGAGCAACAGAAATGCATGTCAGCTTTAGGACTGATTTTCTGTTGGTAGGAGAGACATTTTTGGGGGAAGACAGGCCAGTTTAATGTATAGAAAAATCCCATGTTTATTGAAAAAGCTCTACCGTACTGCTGCAGGGTCAGGGTCTGTGTTCACAGTGCAAGTTTGGAAAAGCAGGACAGAAATACAAGCACACAGAGCTGGAAGGAAAGAAGCAACTCGGGTAAGGAGATTAAGAGAGACAAACAAGTGTAGCTGTCTATGTCGGGGATTGTCATAACTCTAAAACATTCAACGTGTCTTCATGAACAGGTCATGTAGTAGTTCTAGGAGATCTGCCAGCAATAGAAACCGATCTCAACTGCAATCACAAACAAAAGACTAAAAAATCCTGTAATAATGCTGCCCCTTTGCTCTCCATCACTCTCACAGCCAGCGGGCTCTCTGTCCGGAGACAGTCGGTCCAGGCCGGATATTCAAAACCATAACATCAGCACATGGTGGCAGCTTCACCCCAACCTAACCATTCACCCAGGGGTTTAATGTGCTGTCATGATTAGACACTTCCTGCATGCTATTTTTTTCCCATTATTTATGTGTGTACATGTATTTATTTGTGTGTTTTTCCTTGTTGTGATAGTCTTACTCACTGGATGTAGGCTGCGAGTACAGGCCTGCCATTGGCCGCTCATTTCTGGCCGCTGTTCTCCCCTTCTGCTAACTGTGTGTTACCGTTTTTAAAATCCATTTGGCAACAGCAACTGACAACAACAATGTCTATGCAGCAACCTATCATACTGAACATTTGTTTTAGTGATAGTGCTCCTGCAAATGTTCAACCAAAATAATTCCACCTTGTGAAACACCAAAACTGCGTCTTTTCAGTAGCTCCGCCAAATACAACTGTGATTCATTTAAAGAAATACAATCATTTTTTTTCCTCCCATAGCAAACCGATCATGAAGTTCATCGAGACCATTATGTTCTACAGAGGGAGCTGAGTAAGCCAGATAACTAGGGATAGATTTTAGATCCTCATGTACGCTCTGAGAGTCATAAACCCACACACAC
>NW_007577792.1:599514-605280 GCF_000690725.1 Stegastes partitus
CACCGTGCAGCCTGCAATGCAACATGTAATGTTTAAAAAATGTGAAATTAAGCTAAAGCTCCTCTCTGGCCACTGACCACCTGTACCTGAGTCTGAAAAAATCTACGCAACAGAATGGACAAATACCTTGTAAGGGACACAAGCAGTCTCGTGTATTTCAAGTTAGATTATATAGGAAAGATCAAACCATGGAAGTTACCACTATACAGCAGCTACTACATAACAGCCAATCACCCAACACATTCTACTCCAACTTGTTCTTCAGAAGCCATTCTGAATCAAGATGCCTCGATACCTGTTGTCAAGAAAGGGTGGCTTTTGCCCTAAAGGCTACCAACATAAATATTACATAAGTGTTTGCTGGACCAGTGACAGCTGCTCAAGTGTGATGCATTAGCCTGCCACCACTCTGTGCTCCTCTCACAGCTCCTTGTTTAATCCAAACTGCTGTCTCTGTCTCCCTGTGAGGTTTATCCAGTGTCAAGCTGTGGCAGGAGCTGGGGATGACAGGAAGGCCATCTGTGCCAAGCTCTGTCATTCTCCGCCTGTGTTGACAATTCGGCGCAACACATGCATGCAGAAAAATTTTGGCATCCGTGCATGCACATACCCACATGCGAGATTTGCAAACATGTAGAAATGAACACAAACACAGCAGAATAATGAGGGCTTCTCAGTGATGCACACACAAAGACACTGGCACAGACACATGCGTAGATATTTGGCTTGTGGAAACGGAGACTGTCCACGCTTGTTGCATAATGTGTGCTGAAACAGGTGACCAGGAACTGCGGTTTAGAAAATGGATAATATGTCACGTATCAGAGCTAGAGTTTGACATGCAAATATATAAAAAAAAAAGACAATGACCTCTCATTACAGAAATAAACAGATGGCAAATTAGCTGCACTATAATCACACTGCAATGACCCATTATGCCCAGTCAAGCTATCTACTGCCTGCCTGTCAGGTGCTGCTGCGACATACCGCCAGCCTATCAGCAGCATGTAATTACCCCCACACCTGCTCACCAAACCATCACCAACAACTCCAGTGGTCCCATCTGATAGCTGTGTGTTCAGTTATAGCTGGTTGAATCGGCCCACGAGAGCCACCGCCAACAACAAGGCTTCATTCACAGCTCTTATCCTGCTCTGTCACAATGACGGGACGGTTTTTTTTTTTCTAAAGGGAAGCATCATATGATTGTGGCTATCCTTACAGGGAAGTCACATGAAATGCACGTGCTTTAAAAAAATGTTTGTGTCTGAGATTTAAAACGATGCACTCGTGTGAAAATAACACCAACATTTGCTGCTATCACACTGACAGTTGTTCCTTTTTCTTAACTGGAGTCTTACTGGTATTGAGATATAATATTTCAACTTAAAGCTCTCACTTAATTTATAAATATTGGTATCTAATATGAGATGAAATTAAAATGTGTGCTGCAAGGGGGGGACTCCACTGTCAGTCAATTTAATCTGTGAATTACAATTTACTGGTTAAGCGAGGAAATTACATTTTGAGGGGAATAATTCTGCAGCAACTCCACCAGCAGCAGCTGGAGGGCTGATGTCATGTTGTAAGAATGAATATGTGAATCTGTGCTTTTTTTCTTCCTCCTCCTTGGATTTCCTTTCCTTGAGTCAGTACGGCCCTGCAGAGCTGGAAAAAGTACCGTAAACAACTCCCCTTCTCTTGAGTGAGGCTTATTTTTAAATGCCTGCAGGAAATGGAGTTCATCTTCCTCTTTTCCTTCTAATAAAACCCCCTTTTCTCCTTCATGTATAAATCCATTGTCTTACCCATTAACCACTGTTTTGTTTCACAGGGGCACCGCAGAGGTTAATTGCCTTGCTAGAGGAAATTTCAACATCGGATAATGGGGCAGGTAAAACATTGCTAATTTATCAGGTCAACCAATTTTTTTTGTACCGCCGAAACATTGTGCTGAAGTAAAAAGCGATAACAGAATTCAGACAGTCGGCTCTCGAGCTTGTCAGTAGTAATTCATTTTAACAAACCATGTGTGTGTCTCAAGGACTGGAGGTAAGGTCTGGACTCACTCCGGCTCTTTCACTTGCTCAGAATAGGGCGTGGAGAAATAAATGCAAATCTCTCCTCTCGACACCATTGTGAAGAGCTTAGTAAGGTCAAACACGGTCACAAAGACTAACCCTGGATGCAGGATGTGTAGAATTTGGGCGTCTCTGTCCTCTTTGGTCGATGCAATACAAGCGACCCCTCCCGTTTTATCTCCGCAAATTTGCCAGTAATGCAAGTGGCCCGCTGACAGCTGTGCCCAAATGATCTCTTAAGCTCCCAAACACCACATCTAATTGCCACCGAGTCTCATTCCCGAGCGTGCACGTCGCTGAAAGCACCACTTCATGCAAGCAAACAGACAGATTGCATTATTCAGGCTGATTTCTGATTACACCATTTGAGAGCGCTGATGAGAATCTACTCAGACACTCAACCATCGGCATTCACTTTTCTTTTTTCTTTTTTTTCATCCCGCTTACAAGAAGTACACGCTCTTGACAATTTGGATTTGGAGAATACACTCCAGACGATAAAATAAAGACTTGGATCGCAAAGGCTATTGGCATTCCCACGCTTCACTACCCAGCCGTCTTCCAAAAGCCTGAGCTTAACACTTTGACAGCACGAACCAAAACAAACAGAGGTTGAGCAATTTCAGCGCGCACATCCTCGAGCTTGTTTTTTTGTCTCTCAAGCAATATAAGCTGGTCAAAATATTCAAGCCACTTTCGAGCTCCGTGTGGTCCCAGGGGAGCACGAGGGCAGACTTAAAACACCTATTAATAGCTGCTGTGTGGACATGGCTGAACCCCGACTACTTTAGCAGGTCTTCTGCCCATTAGGCTTTATAAATGTTGACATTCCGTACACACATCTGGCATTTGCCTTTGTCGTCTTTTTTTTCTTTCCATTAGGTAGGGATGATTTCATTAAAGCCAGGATTTTATTCTGCTTTACAATTCAGATTTTCTCGCTTTTTTTTCCAGTTCCTAAAATTATCCATCGGTTGTAATTTACCGTAATATCCGGACTATAAGCCGCTACTTTGTTCACACGCTTTGACCACTGCGGCTTTAACAATGATGCTGTTCGATTCCGACACTGAAGAAGACGACTTTAGTGGTTTTAATGCGCAGGAGGAAGATGAAGATCAATGACTTTTCCTGGTAGGTTACTGTATTTTTTATTTTTTTTAACCAGCCGTGTTACAGACACTGTTTGGGAAAAAAGCATTTACGGTATTTGTGTATGTTACCGGCACGTATTTAATTAAAAATGTAAATATCTCATGTTACAACGTGGACACCTGCAGCTTATAGACAAGTGCGGCCTGTATATGTACAAAACTTGTTTTCTTTTTAAAGTTAGTGGCTGCGGCTTATATTCAGGTGCGCTCAGTAGTCCGGAATTTACGGTAATACCCATCTCAAAAATGTCACTGTTAAATCAGTTTGAAGGGGAAAAATGCCTTTCAGTGATGATTAAAGTGCATTTGTGAAATCTGTAAAGCATTTTAGTATAATTACACATCTTTTATAATTACAGAAAGCCAAAACAGGAGTCTACACACTCCTTATTGTGCAAATACAGACTGCTAACTTTTGAGTCGAACTCAAACGATAAGCTGCATTCGCTATGCATGTAATTGTTTTCACAATGTGGCTATATAAAGTGTGATAGCTGTCACAACTCCATAACACTGAAAATGCAATTAAGTTGGCAGAGAGACACATTCTTCTATTATAATGTGATCCCAAGTGTTCCCGATCAGTGATCCACAGGCTTCCTCCCATCTCTCTCCCTTTTTTTTTTTCCCCAGAACTGGCAGAACGCCATTATAATGTCAATTTCTCCGGAGACAGCAGCACTGTGAGCGAACACACGAGCAGGTAATTTGTGGGCAGTGGATGCATCTTCCCACGCGTAGGCCAAGCCAAGCCAAACGAGACACCAGAATGAGATTGTCACAGGCAATTGCATTTTCATTAACACTCTGTGAATCAGTTAATTTGTTTTTAAAATGGAAACTGTTCTCTCTGAAATGATTAGTTATTCCTTTAGGGAAATTGCAAGCTGTCACAAGCAGAAAAAAAAAAGAAGTAGTCAAGTAGATAAACAGTTTCTCTAAAGGCAGTGATTGTGAGTTGTTTAAGTAGACATGATTCAGACTCTCCCAACCAACCACATCCACGTGTGCTCTCGGCCAGCTAATGCAGCTCTTATGCTTAATAGGTTGACAGCCGAGAGCGTGCTTCCAGTTTGTCTACTTTAACTGCAGTCCTGTTAGTGTAAGCACAAGAGAAATACCCAGCACAGTGTGGTAAATAAAAGACAGGTCCTCCAATGTGATAGATGGTCAAAGACACACATGCCTGAAAAACAAGTGGAGGGCTGTGGCTAGAAATTCCCAGATTACATCAGAAATTATTCCATCGACTACTTCCATCATGTTCCATATTACCGAGCCTTTTTAACCGCAAACGTCTCCAGCTGTAACGCTTAGCGAGGGTTATACGGGTCGGCTGCCAGAAGCCAGCGAGCTTTCTGAAGGCCTCGCTGTGACACGAGGCTTTCCATTCGTCTTTCACCCATTATTCCCGGATAAACAAAGTTTAATACAATTGCGCTGATAAGATAACTGCACTGACTGATGATTACGGCAGGGAGAAGAAAACCCAGCGTAAAGTCCGGGGTAGTACTAGACGGTGCTCTCAGCGGGCTGGAGAAACATCCGAGACTCAGCAAAACATTGAGTCTGTGGTGGAGAAGACAAATCAATATTGATAGCATGCTATTGGCAGAAACAGACGAAACAAGGCAGCCAAATATGCTTTATACTGCCAATATTTGACACGCTGTGAAAATAGCTTTTTTTTTCTCCAAGAGAAATCTTAAAACAGCTGTCAGATTAACTGCAATATTATGGTAATGCTTTTTAATTTTGTTAACAGTACAATGAGTGTAAAACATTCTGCACATGTGTTTGCACTAAAACAAACCATGTGTGTTTCAGATGAACTAATCCAACTTCTCCTTCCTCAAGACGGATTATGTTTCCCTTCCAGACTCTGATTACTGGTTTGGTTTCAGTGCTCTGTTTCCACCCCAAGTTCAATACCTGCATGGAACTCACTGGGGACAGTTTTATATATAGTAGTAACAGAAATAATAAGACACTGCGATGTGGACAGGTCACAGCTGGCCAATAGTGGAGGTCAGCGTCTGCACAAAAGTGACTCATCAGCTGGTGCGGTTGGGGAAATATCCAGTATTGATCGTGGCTTGAAGAAACATTATTATTTTCAACGACCACGACTGCAAGTGGTGAAGCGGCAAAGGAAAGCACCGACACTGATTAACTGTAAGTGACACGTTCCTGCATAGAAGAGACGTGTTCAGATGCTGCCGCTGTTTCAGTTCCTGTAAAACAAGCCTGCCCTCATGTTTCATGGTTTAAAATCCATATCTGAAGGGTTTAGACACATTTAAGATGCATTTTAAGGCTTTAACTCATTTTCAGACTGCCACACTAGTGATCTGTGGCTCCTTTTGTGGATCCATTTGCAGAACATGCTTGTGTTTTTTAACGTTAGCTAATGTCCTACATTTCCCAAAGTGTAATTCAACAAACTACCCTGTTTGCATGTCGTGTGTTGAAAAAGGAACACCTACCAAATGAAGACAAAGTGAGAATTAAGTCTCTCATTTAAAACCGCT
>NW_007577792.1:605671-646750 GCF_000690725.1 Stegastes partitus
ATGGTTTTCTTTTTTTATGTAATCACTGTTGTTGGTGTTGTGCCAAATTTCTGAAACGGGATCCGTCATTAGTTCTACTGTTTAGCCAAATGTTAATGCTTTACGTGTTAAAAATAATCCACAGTCAGGCTGCTGTTGACTCTGCTCTGCCAAGGTCAACATGTTTTCTTAGACAATGACAGAAAGTAAAGCATTTTTTTCAAACTTTTTAACAAAACATTTCCAGTGAACATGCCTTCACTTGAAACCTTGACAGTTATTATATAATAGAAGAGTTTACACATTTTCACTCGATATTCAATCATCTGTTTAACACCTTTCTATGTATGAACATACTGCCAGACATTGTAAATCCTTCTTTATCAACAGAAAATCTGATAATTGTTTGTAATACCAAATATTAGCCTGCTTTAGCTTCTTAAAGTGAAGGATTTTAAGCTTTTTTTCTATGGCTAAAAGACACTGGGGGCAATTTGATAAAATGTGTGGGTTTTGGCAATTAGTTTTAGCATTTTTTGGACAATTTGCATATAAAACATTTATTCAGTTCAGCATAAAACAACTGTTAACAGATAAAATAAGTGTGTAGCTGCAGGTCTAGTTTGCATTATTGCTAAAACCTGGTAAAAATTAAGCATTAAAAGAAGATACAGTTTTTGAAATGGAAAGAATCGGCTCCTACTCCAAAAAGATTTACAGGAAGTATTGATTAATTTGGGTCAGAGGTGTGTTGTTAGCTCATGGCTCGAGTAGCTCTTTTAAAATACGCATTTATAATTATGATGTTCTTCAAATATGAAATTGTGCATAACTGTTCTGACTATAAGTGATATTGGTAAGTGACACTGTTAGCGATGAGTAAATATAAAAGTGTAATTCTTTACATAGGTTATTAAAAACCTACAACAATTAGCAGCGTTTTTCACCTCACCCACAGTCAAAACAAAACCATATCATACACGATGGATCTAGGTCAACTCGTCTGGAGTTCGTAGTTAGGAGACTCCCCAGGCTCATCAACCAGGCATGAATAATCCATGTCCAGATTTCAATTAGCCTGCAAGCAAGACTCATCAATATGTGTGTGTATGCTCCAGAAATAACTAACTTTAACACTGATGAGACAGAGACGAATGCTAGGCCTGGAGCCATTGCTCATTTACAGATGTCTGTGGTAAGTAAAACCCAAACAGGGTGAGAGATCCATCTGTTTCATTTTCCACATTTCTTTCGTTTCTCTCGTATTTCTGAGAAATCATGAGTGTCCTAATTTTACCTTTACTAAGAGCTGCTTCGCTGCAATACAACATTACAATGCTCTGATCGAATTAGACTAATAATAGCTCAGCTGTTGACTCGGAGCACCTAGAGATGACAAAGAAAGCCCCTCTCTCTTTTAGGCACTGCAACAGAGATAAACTCCAGCTTGCTCTATGCTCCTGTGTTGAGTCTTTACAGAGCCGATGCTGCAGCATACGCAAGTGGCTGTTGTGAGCGTTTACTTGTGCACTCGTGTGTCCGTGTTGCTCTGCAGTTAAACGTCTTGGTATTGGCGGGGTATCCACAGCGCAATGTTAAGTTTCTTTTTACTTCAAACAATACTGACCCAAACACAGTGGATCACACTGGATTTGGAGATAATAAATGTCAAACAACAGTGATTTTAAAATGCAGAAGACATCAGAGCTGGTAAAGTCTCTACTGGTAGAGCTATGGTAAATGGTGAACTGATATCGCGCTTTACAATGTTTTTCTCATTCACACACCAATGGTGACAGAGCTGCCATACAAGGTGCTGCCTGCCTTTGGGAGCAACTTCGGGTTCAGTGTCTCACCCGAGGACACTTTGACACCTCACTGATCGGACCACCAACCTTGTGATTGGACAACCCGCTCTACCACCTGAGCCACAGTCACCCTGGGAGCAAGGAATTGGTTTGGGGCTACACTGGCAAAACACTGGATCTCATGTTGGCACTATGAACAAACCAATCACAGCCTATATTATATTACATTTTGCTTCACAGAAGAATTATCTGCCGAAAATCTATATTCCATGTTTATACGGTATGTTGCTACCAAGTAGACAAAGCGGATAAATCCCTGTTGTTGTGGTTTGCATTACCACAGCAGGTGACTTCCTCTCACCATCGCTAACTTCCTTTCATTTTCTTCTTCGTTCTTGTGATGCGTACTGAAAAACATCTCTATGTTCGCAACATGTTGGACTGTCAGCTCAAAATTAACTTATACAGCTTCACTTGCTTAAAAAAACAAAATAAAATAAAAAACATTTGGGGTGTTTAAAATGTAAAAAATGTGACCACAAAAAAAAAATGTTGCTTTTTTTACCTGTGTAATCAAGATAAGTTCATGTATAATCCATCCCCATACTGATTTTAACTGTATTAAAAATGGTGAAAGAAAAGCACACAGAAATATTTTAAGGTGTGTGAAGCAATTCTGATGAAGTGTTTATGCCCACATCACTGCTGCCGGCTGACAACGTTCAACATCCTATTAGACTTTACAAAACACAAATCTGTTCTTCTTTTGAAACTACCGATGCATTTTTCACTTTAAGAGCATTTGGAAAGCCTGTCAACTGTGAAATCTGCTCAGCGACCGCTGAAGTCACCGGTCGAACACCTCCAGCCGGAGCGCACGAGCATTTCACGAATGATTTCCTTCCCTTGGGAATCAATTACTTAACCTCTGTGTTGCAACCGTAAAACTTAACTAGCCTTTAGGCCTGTGTGTCTGGGTCTTAATCACAAACAAACGCAGGTGATGGGCTTGACCCTGAGAGGCCTGTGCCACCGCATGAGCATCGCTATATCATATGTGAAGAAATCCCTTTTGTAGCGTGGCAGACTGAACACAAATAGGCATAGATTGAGATAAATAAGCAGCAAGAGAAACCCTGTATCTCCAGCCTCTCTATCGGTGGTTGGTTTGTAAGTTATGATGCAAACAAACAGTAGAAACGTATAGACAGTGAGCAGTTTCTCAGGCAAATCAGATTACACTGCTGTTTTGTGAAAGGGGCCACATGAAGGACCCTCTTATACTTATAAGGAGGCTGTTCAGTGGGAACTGTACGTGTTCTGTTTGGACACATGCAACGTTGTGCGCGCGTGTCGTCATCGCTGTCAGCAGGTTTCACGGCTGATTTTTTTGTAATCACAAGCTCAGGGTCACACAGACAAACACAGCACACAAACAGAGGCAGAAACGCATTATATGCAGGCAAAACTACGACATATTATTTGTTCTGGTAAAACTGAATCAAACATAAGAGCTGTATCGTCCCCATGTAACTCCTCCATAAAAGCAATCTCCTTGCAACACACGATCTCCTTCCACGTTTCCATATTTGCTGTTCACACTGTACTCGAGATTACACGACAGCCAGGCTTCGGCGTGATGACCTACAGTACATGTGACTTTCCCATGCGTTCGTTTCCTCGGACCAAGCTGTGGTTCTCCGCAGGACACACACACACAGGAGTCTTCTGGCTGTGGAATGCTATTAGAGGTCCAGTGACAGGGTCAGAGGGTCATTACCTAAAGACTAGTGTAAACAGCTTAGGACAAACACTAACAACCAGCTGGGAACCTGCTCATACTTTCTCCTTCCGAGCTATTCTGAAAGGTGCAATCCAAAGCTCCTTGTTTGTCATTTCTACGTCTTGTCTACGAGTCGTGTTTCCATATAATTGTCAAGCGAATTTGAAGCGAACTGTTCAGATGTCACACAAAAAAAAAAAAATAGAAAGTGGAAAAATAAAATGCAAATCAGCCTTGTTTCTATTTACTGCTTTGGAGCAAATAAACTAGGCTACATGGTGTCATCAGAAGGTGGTGGAACAGGCTGAGTGAGGCACGGCTGTTAATAAACAAAGTAGACGAAACTCACAAAAAATGAATATTCAATTCTCATGACTGATCAGCGAAGTCAGAACCTATTCAAAAAGCTGTGTGTGCATCACTAACTGTGTGCACTCACTCTGTTTTGAAAGGGCAAAAAGAAAAAACCCTTGAACAAAACTTGTCTGCAAAATTGAAGACGTTTTTTTTCAAGTGTTGCCGTTTCCATCATTTTTTTTTTCATCAAAGTACTTTATGGAAATACAGCTAATAACTATTTATAACACAGCACGTTAATTATCCATAAGACTGACCTCCAGTAGTCGCCCTCAGGCCATTTGTTTACATGCAGAGGGGTTACACTAACATTGCGATTCCTCATCAGATAATTCTATGAGCTAATTATTGACTTGTTGATTAAAAATGCCTTCGTTAAAGTCTACAATCAATCTTAATTATAAGGTATTTCATTTACAGTCCTTTTCCACAACCGATCAATTAAATATGTCGTAGCTGAAGCTCAAAACCATTCCAACAACTCCTTAGTCAAGAGCTACAGGAGGATATTTTCTGTACTGTGCCATGTTAGTCCAAATCTTAGCTTTACCGTACTCTATAGATCATTTCTGGCATTAAAATACCAAGAAATATGTACCAATAGTAGTGTCCCTGTCCCAACATTGGGTAATTATTGAAACTATGAGATTGCAGGTAGAAGCAATCCCACCTGAGTGTCCCTGACAAGGTGTCTGATCTCAGCCAGACAGGCTTGAAGTCGAGCTGCTGCTTCATCTCCAAGAGAGGAGCTGGTTAAGGTGATTAGGATGCCCCTCGCACACCTTCCTGTGGAGGCATTCCAGGCACGTCCACGTAAGAGAACCCCCCCTGGGCAGCCCCAGAGGGTATACAGTATATCTCATCTGTGCTAGGGATGCCTTGGAATCCCCAGGAGGAGCTGAAAGAAGCAAGTAGTGAGAGAAGATGTCTGGACTACTTTACTTAGCCTGCTCCCACTAAAATTCTTTCCTTGAAAATGGGTCGATATCAGCAAAGAAATCTCTCTCCAGTCCGGAATTAAAGTGCAAACGTCCAACTAGTTATTAAGAACCACACAAGTCAACTCATCGGACCCACTGCCTGTCTGTTCCATTATTTACAAAGTAGCTGAAGAAGGCGCAGCTCAGAGCCTGAGGCTTGTCTGATTGCTAACTCCAGGAATCCCAACCCTCACAGGGAGGAGCACAGTGAGGTTCACTGGCCTTTTCTGCAGCACATCATTTAGACTGAGCAATATAGCTTCGGGAAGTAACCTGCCACGGCAGAGAAAGCGAGACGGACGTAGTTCCGAGTGGCATTTTGACCTGTTTTTGGCTGACATCAAACCAGCCTGTGACGGGCTGTGTGTGCTGTTTGTTTTCACTACGCTCGGCGCTGCGTGACAAAGCTATGATCTTGACTCAATTTGAGAAGTGAGGCGACGTAATATCACATTGGGAGCTGCTGCACTACGACTTGCACTGAGCAACTGGTGTTGGGGCTGTTTCCAGCTCAATCTTTCACATTTTCTGGTAACTGCACATCTCCTCAAGCATTACTGGTAATTTCCTCACTGCGGTGGCATGCTGGGATGATTTCCTTCCCCTCCTCACATTTCCTCACTAATCACTGGGGTTCCTATTTTTTGCTATGTCAAGGACACACAAACAGACTTCATTAGAGTCGGATAATTTCGATCAACTTGTCATCACTGTGGTTTGGCAAAACTGTACTTATGTGTATGGGTAACATTTGTTGTCTTCAACAGCTGTGTAAATGTCTACAACCTCCAAAGGAACGCTGCTCTCAAATGTACAGTAGTGTGCTGGTGTTAATGAGAACTGAAAAGTGTTGGTCTGCTCGGCTTGCCAACAGAAGTAAGTGGACGCCTCGCCACAATCACTGCCCATCATTATCACATCACCTCCCACACCCTTCAACACGCCGCCCTTACACATCCCTTCACACACATGGTGAAAATGGTGTGAGCTTCAGGTCCAAGTCAGCGCACTCATTCAGCGTGTCTTCTGGACTTAGTAGGAAGAGCTTTATTAACGCCTGTGTGTGTAACAACAAAGGAAGACAACAGTGAAAGCTGGCTTGTTTCCCCTCAAGCATCCCTAGTTTGGAAATCCATCATCCAGTATGTCTGATTTACAACATGCTGGCAGCCCAGTGGGAGAGAAGCCCACAGAACTGTAGTTATTGATATAATGGGTGGGTGGGACTTTTGCACAGAGGCTGCAAGCTCTCATTATCTGTTAATACCACAGCCTGGATGTGCACAGAGGTGGGTATTTACAGAATAATACATCACTCACCGCAACTATTTTCACAACAACGGCACGATAATAAACGAGTAATAAATAGCAAAGGAGGATATGTGCTTCTATTTCCTGTGTTGTGCTGTTTGAACGGCATCCAGCTGCATCTCACCGTCTATGTTCTCTCTGTCGCTGATGTGCTGGAGGTTGCAGCCCGTGTCCTCTCGGCTCAGCTCGGGCTCCGGCCGGTAGGGCTCCAGCCTGGAGTGGTTACTCCTCCGGTGTTTGGGGCTCGACGACACGCAGCAGGAGGTTGTATTCCCCATGTTGTCCGCAGGTTTTTTTTCTCTCAACACCCGACGCGGTACCTTCTTCTTCTTCTTCTTCTTCTTGTCGCTGAGAAAAAACGGGGCGGTAACGCGGATGGACGGACCTGGTGCAAACTACAAACTAGCCCCGGTATCCGTTAGCGCTACACGCCCTTCTCTCGCGACTAAAACGCGCGTAGCTGGATGAGAGTGGCCATTAAAGCGGATAAAAAAAAAAACCACGGCCAAGGTGGGCTAATAAATGAGAGGAGCTGCCCCAGCGTCCCCCCCAGTCCACAGCTCCAGGCGAGGGCAGATAGTGCCTCTGTGTTACAAGGCTTCGGTTTCACTGTCGACTCCCTCTCGCCTCGTAATTCCTTGTCCGAGCGTCCAGGTGTCTTCAGAAACACATTTTCATGTTGTGCTGCTGTGTGTCGACACGAATAAAGAGGAGGACATGGTAGTTTGGCTCGTCGGGGGTATCTTTGCTCTCAGCGCTACATGGTTGCCAGAGTACTGTAGATCACTGCTGCTGCTACATCCGCTGCCGCGCTGCCTTCAGGGGCTCGCCGTCGAATCGGATTTTTAATACACAAAGTTGGTTGTCACATTTAAACGCATCCCTATGCACACGGACGTCATAAAAGACAAATATGATAATATGTATGTTCTAAGAAAATAACACTTTCGTTGCTCTAAGGTAGAAAGTAAAGAGCTTGATTGTTTGTTTTTTTAATTTATATATTATTTGTCCTTTGTATGATGTTTGATTTTGGCATTTGACATAGCAGTTTGTAAAGAAAAGAATCACACTATTAGTGCCCTTTTGTGTAATTCTCCACTAATGTCTGCTGTTTATTTTTTATCACGCTTGTTCTCTTTTCTTGTTGTAGGATATTAAATGCATTGTAAATTACAACTTTTTCGGCAGTACTTAAATGCGTCTTAAAAACCTACAGCGCTGTCGCTGTGATGGAACAGGTTCCGGTTCAAGTGGGTGGCCACAACTGAGTAATAAATGGACAATTATGACAGTCTCTAGAGGGATGCAATAAATCAAAACACACATAGAATAGAATAGAATAGAATAGAATAGAATAGAATAGAATAGAATAGAATAGAATAGAATAGAGGGGCTCAAGCATTGAGGTTGGATCCTGAGGACTGTCACTGATGGGTTTCTTTTCATTCAAGTTTTATAATTAGAATGATAGAATATCATATCTTTATTGTCAGTTTCTGTGTGTATCCAGGGCATGCAGTGCAATTTCTCTCTCACCTCTCACCTATCAGTGCCATACATTAAAAAAAGGATCAAAATACAATGTAAATAAAATAAAATTTAATATATAAAAATCAACCTATGTACATTGGTGGGAGTGAAATACAGTGGCAGCTTACTGTGGTGATAGAAGTGCAAATAAACAAAGAAATTATACACCAAATTGGGCTTATTTATGTTAAAATAGGTGGATGAGCTCAAGCGTGTCCCTGGTTATGATCTGTTGTGAACACAAACATGGACATCTGTCATGTTCTTCCTACCCGTATATGTGTGTGTGTGTGTGTGTTAATTGTTTGATCTTGACTGACGACTGTCAAATCCTTAAGGGCTTTGCGTTGCCTGTGACAGTAAAATGGCTTCTCATACTAAATCTCTCAGTGGGATTAAGTGGGATTTGTAGAAGTTAATGTAAACAAAGTGGACTCCTGAGGAAAGGCACACTCCATTAAGATGTTTCTTTGACATGCAAGACAATATGACTGCATCTGATGCCTCAGGCTATCGCTGGTGCCAAAGACAAGAGGGCTGCATGAAGGAGCAGACAGGCTTTTTGCATGATTGCTTTGGTTGAAGTGATCAGGCGTGGTGCTGTGGTGCAGCCTGCTGGTCCTGAAGCTGCACTGCATTGTGTCATTGAAAGCATTCACATGATAGGCTGCTTCAGATGTGTTTAGTGATCTGAAAGAGGTCTTCTCATTTTCAAATTTATCTTAAAGCTTTATAAAAGTAGTCATTTCAAATTATACGAACCAAACAGGTCCTCTGTGTCAACCAGGACAGGCTTCAACTCTGATGATCAGTAGATTTATCAGGGATAATGGCATCTTTTAATTGCAGTAAAGTCAAGAAACCATTTGATCAGGTTCCACTGGTGGAGCAGTGATTAAATTCCTATCTAGTCCATGGTAACAAATGTATCATGTAACCTCAAACCGAGCATATTTCCTGTTTCCAACCGCTGCATTCCACAGTGTAGTTTTGTCTCTACCAGGGTGGAAGTTGCCTGTGTTTTGTTACAGACTGGACAGGAATAATGTTTCACAATAGGCCCAGGTGCAAGGCAAGTCTCAGAGGTATTGGATTCTTTCCGCTGCTGTTTTGCTACCATGTCTCTACTGCAATCTACACATGGGAGCGACACACAACGCTGCAGGCACAATGCATTCTAGCAGTAAATGTCCCATCGTTACTATTTAGCTTCTTTTTTTTTTTATGTGGTCATTGTTGTCGAAGCAGGATCGCACTTGCTCCCTTGTGGAAACAGGTTAACGTCAGACAGGAGACGCTCAATGCTTAAAAACTAATTCTATACCTACCAAGTAAGAAATTGTCCCGATTAGAAAACGACTACAATAAGGTCAATCTTTCCTTCCCCTTCCCACATCTAGGTTACACTGTCTATGGTTTAAAGATGACCTGTTCAAATACTCCTGACTTCCTTTCTTTCAATATGTTCTGGATAATAAAAAAAAAAAAAAACCTCCTTCACAACAGGACTATCATCTACAGAAACCAACAAAAGATACGAGAGAGGAGAAATGGGTTGCAATCAAGCAATCAAGTTGAGTCATCTGTAGAAGGACAGCACATCATGTTCTGAGCAGAACTCCAAGGTTGAAACTGATAAAAAAACTCTATTGGATACTTAGAATGGAGCTTCGATACATAAGTGCTGTGACATCTTTCTCCTTATCACCTCTCAGGCGAAAACTAATAACAAAGACCAAGTGAGAATTGGGAAGAATGAAAAATGTGCACAATGTACAAGTGTTATATATTTCCTGTGTGGGAGAACAGCACACGGAGATCGAACAAGAACTTTATTGAAGCAAGAACATATGAAAAGTATTTAGAAAACTCCAACTTTGGTGTGATCATAACAAGACAACAGCTGAAGGGGAGAAATAAAACACCAACTGGGAGTAAAGATGGTGGATTTCAGCAACAAATTTTCCATTAAAACAAAATGACACATCAATAAAACTCTTAATTCATCCACAGATTCTGAAATAAAGCAACAAAACCAAACAGTACAATTTCCACAAGTGTGCATTTGTTAACTAAATATACAATCTACTAAGTTGCAGTAGCTCAAAAATATAAAGGGGGCACGAACCTCACGAAATACAAAATAATGCCACTGGTTAGAAGCAGATACTGATGCACGACACATCCTGACAGGTCTCTACAGTGAAAATGAGGGATGAATAAGATTAACAAGCCCCTGGAATATGTTTGCATTCAGATTTCTAAAATAAAAATCAAACACAAACTCTGTGAAGCCCTTATGATTGAACGTTTGACTTCTGGCAGTGGTTTCCCTGAACAAAGCTTCGTAGCAAAAGACACCATCAAGAAGACTATCAGTTAATATTCTCATAGAGCCAAATTCTGATCACAAAAGAGTTCTAAAATGCAGTGCAGTTAAAATGATGGCAGCAAAGGCATAAGTGACTTCTTTTTTTTGTTTGTTTGTTTGTTTGAGTTTTTCTATGTTCAGATTGTTTAACTTCAGCATCTCGTCCTTCATCTTCGGATTCTCTGTCTCCTGTAAGGCGTCGCAAATCTGCAGGCGTCCATCGTCTTCCTCTTCCTGCTTGCTCTGGGAGCCTGCCTAGGCCAAAAGTTCCTCATAGTGCTCACTGATAACTCTCACCTGAAACAAGGTTCTTGTTTTTGCTGGTGGTGCACGGATAATTCTGAGCCTGAAACACTGACATCATGTGTAAACACAGTTAATAGCACGGACAAGGAGTGTTTTGTGTTGAGTGTGTGTGTTTACGTAAAAGCAGAGTCCTCAAGACACACCACAGAAACAGACCAACACAGTCCACACGCTCCCAGCTTCCCGTCTGGACGGAGGAATCACTCGACTTTGTGGCAATAGATGTCTTTTAAGGCTCTCAGCTCCTCTATCAGAGACTGGTTTTGCTTTTCGAGCACAGCCACGCGTTGTTCGAGGCATCTGACGTACTCCTTCTTCTTTCGTCGACACTCCCGGGCAGCTTCCCTGGAAGCAACAACAACAGTTACTGTGATAAAAGAAGCCTGAACATCTTGGCTTGACTCCCAGATTCAAGAGAAAACTTATTGCAGCTATGAATCAGAAAAAATATTACAAAGGGCTTTCTCATGTGGGCACAGAATGTTTAAATGATTATGAAGATGGTACCAGTGGCTACCTTCAGGGTAGGACCTCACATAACACAGTCAACTGAAGGATGTTGTGAAAAGCAGACAAGATCATAACAAAATCAGCACAAGGATAGACGAACAATATGAAAGACACAAACAAGAAAAGTAGAAGTCAGAGCCAGTAGGGCCACAAAGGTATTTACAGTAAACTAAAAGCCTCCTACAGACAGCAAAAAAAACAAAGCAAGTTAAATGAGGAGAGTAATCAATTTCTAGACACATGCAAAGTCCTAACGCTTGGTCATGTGAGCCGACTCACTCCAAACACACATTACAGAGTGGGTAACAGGCAGACAACCTAAGAATGAGCAGATAAACACCCTGGGATGATTATAGGCTTTGAATCTTATCATTACGTGGACTTACTGTCATTTTGATGTTTGTATATTACACAGGAGGCAACGCAGGAAGGAGGTTAAAGATGTCACCCAAGGACAGACAGTGAATACATCCACTTTGATGATCATTGGATTTTTTTTTTTTTAAACTAATATTGACATAGCGATAAGTTAATATTGGCTGATAAGATCAATATGGCTGCTTTGTGGTCCAGTCTGTAATGTCCAGTTTCATGAAAACAATCGCTCCTCTCTACCTGTTCTTCATTAAGCGGAGCTCCCTCTTCTGTAGGGCTTCTTCAACAGGTTTCTGGGAGCTGTGAGCACCTTCTCCTGGTCCACGCTGGGGCGGGGTGGAGGTGGGGTTACGCAGCTGGAAGCTGGCCAAACCACCTGCAGAGCCTGAGAAGACACACAAGGGCCCGTCAAAACTCTGCAGCAGCTAACACAGTTCCTAGAGACTCCCAGCTAGTTTAAAGTGATTTCAGTCATTGGGTTGTCTGTGTAGATTCTCAGTCATCCAGGTCATGGTAGTCCTAAGAGCTTCAGTTTAAAGTAACAAGATTTCTCATTGTGGTGCTTGAAGACTTTTTAACACCTTGAATCGTCATTAATAGAGCATTATGGATAGGTTTCTGGGGTGATACCACACATTTCGAGCTCCTCATCAGTCAGTTAAAGTTAAAGACGTCTTTCTGATGAGAGAGGAAACGTCTTCAGGAACCTAACGGTGAAGTCTAGTTGTCTTTTGCGGAAGCTGAATTCATCTGGTTACGCAATTAAAACAAACAAAAAAAAAAAGTCTCAGTGAGTTACAACTCAACTATGTAAACAAGCTTCTGTGGTTAGAAGCTCCAACACATCTGCCAAAAATAACAGTTGTCGGGATCTATAACGTATATTAATGTTTACAATCATTTGTAAAGTCAGTTTTTTTGTGTCTCAGTTATATCCATATGAGATACAACTAAATATTATTCCCATTTGCAAATAATTGAATTTCCCTTCTGGGATGAATAAAGTATTTTTCATTCATTCATTCATAATTACATAATTGTGTTTTTAATAATAAATTGTAATTTCCCAAAGTCCAAGATGATGGATTGATATTTGTGCTTAAGATGACTGATACAAATAGTCAATTGCCAAAATAATTGCAGGTACTGTTTTTTTGACTAATCAATAAAATGATTGGTTATTTCATTTGTCATTTTTACACATGGAGAAATGTGTGTTTCAGAGTTAGCAGTATCCATGTAGTTTAGATAGTCAGGGAGAATATGTGGATATGAAAAACTAACCATAACTAACAGTATTTGGTTATTTAGGCTAATGTTGTTAGCATAGCAACATAAAAAGAATTAAATTTTAGGTAGAGTGCTATGTTTATTCAAATGTGATTAAAGTTGTTTTTTTCCAGATTAGGTCTACAATATAGAGATTTTGGATGTATTTGATTGTATTTTATGTCAACTCTATCTCATTATGCGACTGTTACTTGGTATGAATAGCTAATCTCTGTAAGAAAAGTGGTGGATAGAAGAGTTGTGTTTTATTTTAGTCGTGGGTTGATCATCATCATCTTATAATAATCATGTTGTAACTAGTTTAGACGACTTAATAATGCGTTTATTGGTTTTTAATTTAGTGACAGACGAAGCTAAGACACACAGCCTGGATGCAGCTGTAACTCTTTAGAACCAAGTCCAAGCAAAAGTTCCTGCAAATCCAATGTTGCTGAAATCATCAGTTTCTTTTCATCATATCCTCATTCAGTGTATGAATACTGTTAAAGCAATAGTAAAAAATAGAAACAATTAGAGCATATAAGTGACTAAATCCTACATATTTTGATTGAAAGCTCCTTGAGGCCAAATTTTCTCAAACGTGTGCGCGACATTGCAAAAGAAATAACTGCACAGTGAGAGATGGTGCCGTCCTCATCCACTTCTCCTTCTGTTCATTGTTTACACAGCGCCAGTACATCATATCATAATAAGTTGCTGATTAATTCCGTGATATGTCGGAACTGCAAAAAGCAGCGGCATGTAATCACAGCGTGGCCGGCAACTGACGTCAATGTACATCTTATTCACTGGTTCGCATTTACATGTCGCTGCTGGGGGCCTGTTCCAGGAAAAGCAGTGACGTCAGCCACTGCTGCTATGTGCTCTGAGTGGGCAGAGAGAGAGGGAGAGGGTGAGAGAGAAGGAGAGGGTGAGGGAGAGAGGGAGAGAAAGAACAGGAGTGGAGAGAGAGAAAGAGAGATCGGGAGAGCGGAGATAAGCAGAGCCCGTTAAAAATGTTTCTTACCGGAGTAAGCTTGCTGCAGCTGACTGTGGAGAACGAGTGTAATATTTCAACCCATCATTTGTCACTTATTAACAGATGCCTACTTGTGATGCCGAAATTGTGAAGCTTTCTCAAGCTGCTTTGGGAAAAATACCACGAAAAACATCAACAACTGTGTAACACCTAAAATGTCAATCTCACAACAACTGTAATTTTCCCATGTCAACAGTGGTTGACTTGTGTAGCTGAATTGTCTCCCTCACCACTGACTGCCATTTCTACATTACTCTCTACATTAATATTTAAGCAATGTCAAAAAAATACTTTTAGATCTGACAGAAAAAAGAGACATACCTGCTTCTGTCTCATCCCCAGTTACAGCCATACTGTATCTACTCCCAGGTTTTCCAAGAGAAACTGCCTCCTCCAGTGTCTTCTCTCTCACTGAATATTACCACAGCCAACAGCGGGACTGTGTGTGCAATTTACAATTAGAGGCATTGACATCACCATGACATCACTGGCCTCCTGATGTCAACAGTACGGTTTGCTCTCTCCCCCGACACAGGGCTATGAGTCAGGGGCTGTTCTGTTTGTCTTTGGACGGGAATTTTCTTCAGCTTGACTGGAGCTCTTCTTCAGTTCTCAAGGCTTTTTGAAGACTGACAGTCGGTGGAGGCTGGGATTATTTGGACTCCACTAAACAAACACCAATCCCGTTTTTAGTGAGGAATATTTCCTTTCACATACCAGAAATTACACTTCGTAACACGCGCTATTTTGGCAATATTATAAAGCAAAGTGTCTGGTTAAAGCCACTGTAAATAAAAAGAGGCTACACTGTATGACTAAAGTAAGCAACCTGCATTTTCAGAGAGGACCAAAGCTCCTGCAGCATGTGGGAGTCAAACATTCATTTGAATTCCTTTATCCAAATGAGATCTAAGTTTTAAAGACAGGCTACTAATACATTGTGTTATAGGTTACTAAAAAAGTTATTGCGGGTGTGAATGTTTAACTTCTGTCACAATAACACCAACCGATTCATCTCATAGCCAAAGCTAAAGGAGCTGGCTCCCTCTGCTGGCGTTACAGAGGTATAACAAGGACCTGAGTTTTATCACGGAATCATAATGCCATCCTTATGTGTACCTTTGTAATTTCCTAAATTAGTTTCTGAACCATTTGAGCATTCAGTAACTCAGTGGTGAAGGAAGCATTCAGATACATCAGAGGAAAAAGTCAATGTAGAGTTAAAGTGTATGTGTAGTTGGTGAAAGTAGAGCTATTTCTAACTGCTTTAGATGTGCACTGCTATTTAGGTTATTTAACAATTAAAATGCACTCATTTTAAAACATCATCATAAGTGCTGTATGGAAGCCACAGTCTCAGTTTGTGACAGTAATAAGTAATAATTTAATGCAACTGTCAAACATATGCAGTGGCTGTAATATACTTTTTGTTGATTTATTGTTATTTTTTCAAATCAATTAGTGTGATTGTTTGGTTTATAGAATGTCAGAAAAAGGAGAAAGTGTGGATCATTCTTTCCCAAAGCCCAAGACGACATCCTCAGATGTCTTGTTTTGTCCACAGCCCTAAAGATATTCAGTTAGCTGTCATTGAAGGTATAATAAATTTTAGAACCCGCAATCAGAGAATTTAACTAAATATCAAATTAATTAGTCATCAGCTTAATAGTTGAGAACTAATCAATTAATGTGGGACATATTTAACCTTTTTTTTTTTTTTTTTAAACCTTAATGTACTCACACACCTCCCTGATGAACACCCTGTTAAGGCAATGTATCAATCAAAATCCATCCATCCATCCATCATCTATACACTGCTTAACCCTCACTAGGGTCATGGGGGGCTGGAGTCTATCCCAGCTGACTCAGGGTGAAGGCAGGGGACACCCTGGACAGGTCACCAGTCCATTGCAGGGCTACACTTAGAAACAGACAACCAAGCACACTCACATTCACACCTACGGACAATTTAGAATCACCAATTAACCTCAACATGTTTTTGGACCTCGTGGGATGAAGCTGGAGAACCCAGAGAGAACCCACGCTGCACGGGGAGAACATGCAAACTCCACGTAGAAAGATCCCGGGTGTCCTCATCAGGACACTAACCGGCGAACTTCTTGCTGCCAGGCAACAATGCTAACCACTGCTCCACCTTGCAGCATCAACCAAAGTATGTAACTAAATAATCCATACATAGTTTTACCTTTTGTGTAGTTTTGCTAGAACCTGATTCTATCTATGTGTGTTGCTTTTGTTTTTAGTGTTGTTTTCTACTCATCCTAACTCTTCAGTGGCTCAAGTGTGGAAATCAGGCACTACCTGGCGGTGTTAGCTGAACGTCCTCCTTTAGGGATAACAGAGAATCCACAGTCTGAAGGGTTCTTGATGTAGACCTTGGTGTTCGCAGGTTGTAACCGCTCGGAGCTGGCTCAGTGTGTGGCCACTCTTGCAGGAACTGGGGAGCATTTCCTTGAAAACAATTCATATAGGTGGGAAAAAACATCAGGATACCATCGGGGAAAGTGATTAGGCTTTTCAGCCAACCTAAGAGTGATTATGGCAACATGTAGTTTCTATTCTTTTTTTATTGCATACAGTGTGCTTAATGTGAAATAACTTACCACGACCACTGGACTGGTTATAAGTAATGGCAGGCATGTTACTCATAGGCACTATGAGTAATTGTATTTGTTGTGACACTTCAAAAATACACGTCTGACAATAAGGTGTTACCTGGGAGTGTGGGCATGTAATAGTGATGCACGCAATTGAGCGTGTTCCGCATGTAGTGAAAAGCACTTGATTGAGGCTGAGGTGCTTGTGTGCTGGTTCCGGGTGTAGGTGGCAGGTTCTGTGTCCCCTGAAGCGGGAACATGATGGGATATCCTTCTGAAAACCTAACTGGATGGGTAAAAATGTGAAAAGGCCCAGTCAGTATTAATAGATTGAACTAACCATTGCAAACACTCCTAAACAAGCGGGTTAAGAGGGGTCACGTGTCCTTGCAAGCCAATAAGCAGTCTCGAGCAAATCCATAAAGAGTATTGTGACAGATCCAGTATACTCAATCCGTTATTGTATCAATTTGGGTCTACTGTTTTCATGCATTTTTCTTTTTTCAGATATTTTGTGAGCACTTTGAAACTGCTCCCTCTGCATATTAAAGTATTACATATGTAGCCTGGCTGGTAACACTTTTGGACATCAAGCAAGGCCTCTGTGTTTCCTTCAGGAGTTGGTGAAGACCCAAACGGAGATAGAGAAAAAAATCAACTTTGAGAGAGTGTGCAGTGGTTATATGAAACAGTGTTGGTAAATGTGCTTTCAGGTGTGCTTACAGAACTGGTAGTAGCTGGTTTCCTGGTGACCACGAGTATCAATGCTTGACTCACTTCCACCTCGCTGGCAGTTCTGACAGACGCTGACTTGGACTGCCAATCGAGGTGACCATTCCAGTTTCACAGTGGAGATGAAAAACAACGTTGGACACAGAATTAAAAATGAATCTGCATCTGCACCGTCATATCTCTTGCCAGTATCTTTAAGAGGACTTTCCTTTTATTCTTTGACTAATGACATTTGATCATTTTCTCAGGCAAGACGGCTCGACCAGTTCCTAGAGTTTATGAGACACGTAACTCTTAACTTCAATTTATAAACTAAACTAGTCAGGTAGTTTGTTAGATTAAATAATATTGTAGGATCTTCACCTTCGTATTAAATTAAACAGGTGAATTTGTATTTTAAACGGTGTTGTAGGGTCATAATCACACTGTAGACTCTTCACCTTAATGTAAAACATAATAAGGACTTTTGTTGGGTAAACTTGTAATGCCAGAGTTATATCTCTATTGCCAAGGACGTTGGCTCATTGTGTCATTGATTAATAATGGTGATATGACTGGACTATTAAGGTGGTATTGCTTTGTATTGATTAATACTGACATATTCCATTTTATTTATATATATATATAACACTATTACTATTATTACTTTCAGAGGTTTGTAGAAAGTCCAGTCACAGAAGTTCTCTATCAAGTTTATGAGTAGGTTGGTTCGACCCAAACTAGCAGGTACTAACAGTTTGCAAACAAATATGAACAATTACTGCTTAGAAGTTATTAATTAGAAAATGCAGACACTGGTCAAGCTAGCTGACAGCTAACTGACATTTTAGCTACCGTTACTGTCGTCTAAGCTAGCCTATTCTCCCAACTAACTAGCTTGTTATTATTTTAAAAAAACAATCTTAAGCTATAGAGTAGTGGCACCGTACTCACATTATGTTACGCAGTTCTTGTAAATTAACATAAAAGAAGATTTGAAAAAGAAAAACTTCTCTTGTGGTGACGTTGGGCTGGTGAAGTGTTACGTTGTTCAGAGAAACGTTAGGCAGGAGTTTATCGACAATTCTAATTGGTTGATTTTTCTTCTATTCTGCCAATGAACGTTATCATATTTATCACTTATTATTTTTACGCTCCTCAATTTAAAAATAAAAGGCAGACCCCACACAGACCGTTAAAAAATTATACAAATACAGTTTTTTTTTTCTTTTAAATCCCACAACTGTGAAGTTTATTCCTACTTAAGAGGTGAAAACAACTTAGGCCGTTTAAACCTTTAGCTGCTTGGTGATTCACTATATATAGATATATGCGAGGCATAAACATAAACATGGGCGACAGGTGGTTTACAGTTATTCTAATCATCAAAGTGTGGAAGACATTATAACCTCCTGAATGTATGCGGTTGTAATTTTAATACGCAATTCCTAAGAGGTTTCCGTAGTTTTAGGCGATACCATAGTAACATGGGTGTTGTTGAGACTTGGATTTGCTTGGGTTTGACCTTTTCCTCCTTAACGATGACAGATTTAGAATAGATTATTTAAAACTAAATATTTATCTTAGGCATTGTACTCAGGTACAAAGCAAATAAGTGTTTTATGACCAAATTACGTTTTGTTCGTGAACATCCCCATTTAACAAAATGGTACAACCCGAGAGGTAAGGGAAGACCTGTATGTGAGACAAATCAAGCCTGTGACAGCGGAGAAACCTGACTTTTATAACAAGTAATTACTGTACAGAGGTATGTACTATTCAAAAGTCCTTGCTTGACCTCAGTAACCTGTTTTGTTTAACAGCAGCATAATGTTTTGCCGAGCTGTCAGTGTGAATGTAGGGACATTGCAAAGAAGATGACAATTTGCTAGCGATAGCCCAGCTATCGTTAGCTCCCTGCTAGCCGACTAACTGCTAGCTGATACCTCCAAACTGTGCGGACTTGAGCAGGAAGAAGTAGCATGCTAGCTGGAAGCTAGTTAGCCGTTTAGCTCGCCATCCTATTTTGGGATTGGCATTCCGCTAGCTAGTAACCTTAACTTAGCTACATTTATCGTGACTGCAAGAAGGCTGTTTACTTATGAACAATAATGCCTATTTGTAAGACGAGTGTGTTGAAGTGTAAAGTGGCTAGCAAGAAAAACTGCATGATGATGTTGCAATGTTTTCTGTGACGTGAAATCAACTGGTTTGAATGACGAGAAACAACACAGGGCCTAGTTTCCCTTACTTGGAATGCAATCTATGGTTCTTCTGGCACAGACCCAGAGGTTGATACTATTACCGATTATTACATGCGGGGTTGTCGTCCGGTGAATTTCACAGTTGGCGTTACTGGCTGATGGTTTCCCCGATGCGTTCACTGTTGATAAACGTTTGTATTAACCCTATGAACTTGGCCACAATGTTTATCTCATCTGTTGCTGTCATAGTAATGTGAACAGATGTTTTCAAGCTGATTACTTCTCGTTAGAATAATTTCTGCTGATGTACATTTTGCCGTATATCGTGACAGCCTTATATAATGTTATTTCCAAATCTTTATTATGAGTAATAGTGTTTTGAAATTAAAAAGATGAGGTTATAGTTTAATTCTGTAATTATTATATATTTTATTTAAAATATATGACGGATGCATTAAACCAACTCTTGTCATTATGTTTGTTCTCTCACCTTGTCATGATGTTTTTCACATGTGTTGTCACTGCTACTTACACCTGGTTCAGTATCTTTAAACAAGCCCAACTCCAGATTGACTGGTGGATGGTTACACACGCACTAATAAAGAAACTGAATCCAAGATCTAACCAGTTCCCCTTTTAATCCCCTTTCTTACTCATGAATTCGTGTGTGTCTTTCTTTCGTCAGGCTGAAAGCGAAACTGTACGATGTCCTTAAAGCCGCGGGTGGTGGACTTTGACGAGACATGGAACAAGTTACTGACGACAATCAAGGCCGTTGTGATGCTCGACTATGTGGAGAGAGCCACGTGGAATGATCGGTTCTCGTATCCTTTCCCAACACGCTCCATATTGAAATATAAACTGCAATACGCAGATTTTGGATTAAGTTTCAAAGCAGGGTTTAAGGAGATGACGACACACAGCTGGTCAGCAGAGTGAAGCAGTTGTCTGCTTTACGTAAAACTTAATGTGATTGACTTTAAACGCTGCATATTGTTAATTCATTGAGGTGCTAATACTTTAGAAGCGCTTTTGAAAACAGGTGCAATGCTTAATGTGTTCAATGTCAGAATGAAATGCAGAGCTTTTCATTCAGGCAGTTGCTAAGAATACAACCATCACTTATCATTCTTGCTAATGTTGTAATAAATACATACTACACTTTTATTAACTGTATATATACGTGTGTACAATGACATTTTTATTTATCCTTGAACTTTGATACCAGGGACATCTATGCGTTGTGTGTTGCATACCCAGAGCCTCTGGGTGAAAGATTATACACAGAGACCAAGGTCTTTCTTGAGAATCATGTTCGGCAGTTATACAAGGTAAACACTTAGAAAAGCTCTTCAGTGCTTGCAAAAGTGAGCATTTTCTTGTACCCCTGCATAATGCTGCTTTCCATAATACCTGCAATGTTTTTCTGCACATTTTTAGAAAGTTCTGGACTCGGAGGAGAAGGTTTTAGTGATGTACCACAGATACTGGGACGAGTACAGCAAAGGAGCTGACTACATGGATTGCTTGTACCGGTAACACTGCTGCTTTTTATGTCTTTTGTTTCCACTTGATATGCTTATATAGCACTTGTTATCAGTGAGTCACAAGGTTGATTCAGCCTTTACGGTGGCCTTTTTTTTCCCACCTTTGTTTTTTCCTAAACATAAGATCACAAGAGTAGAGAACCACAAATATACAGTTAAAACATTTGTATTTGTTTTTTATTTTTTAATCATCAGACATACCTTAGGTTTGTATTTTAAGTACAAGGTTAGACTTTTTCCTTCAATGGAAAGCTAATTTGTGCTGTTTGTTTTGTAATCCAATGTAGTTAAAGTGTTAATGAAGCCTACCAGATTCAGAACACATGTCTGTAGTCAGCTGGCTGGATTTGTGCATCCATGTAAGATATGAGCTGATACATGTGTCCCTCTCTGTCAGGCCTTTTTTTATGTTATTTTTGTGAAGCTGGCTCAATGTGTCGGGGTCATTAGATGCAGAGTGAACTAATTTTATTCCCTCACAAGCTCCAATAATCCTGCCTACAGTTTTTCTGCACTTAAAATATTACCTTGAAAAGCATCGTGTGAGGTGCCAACAGGAATTTGGTGTGTCCTGATTTATTCTAAATCAATACTCCCTTGGAGAGCTTTCAGATCTATTTTTATGTGTACTTCCCTTCAGACTGGCTGTGCATACATATGCCTTTGTAATTTATTATGTCAGTGTGAGCAAGAGAGACAGTAAGACTCTTGGCATTAGTAGTGACGTAGCAGTATTCAGGTCTTATTTTAGAAGAGAGTCGCATATTATCCTTTACACATCTATTTATGAGATACATGTGCAAGTTTCCAGCCTGTCAAACACTAATCATCATACATTAGAGGCTGCGCTGACGTGCCAACTGAATCAAAACATCCCATTAAAGCCTTCAGTCACAATTCTTAAGGTTTTATTGCTCGTGTTGCTTAACATTAATCGTTTAATGAGCAGTCTTTTGACACTTCATGCTGCTGTTTTGTGCTTGTAAAAGTTTGATTGTAGGAGTGAAATCAGGCATGCGATAGCTATACCGTGGATAGAGACAGATGGCACAGCTGTGAAAACTGCATGCCATTGAAGACGGACTGGATGATGAGTGTCAGTCTGTCTGGAAGTAGTCCTGCTGCTGACTTGCTCTTTGCATCCTTTGACAAGTTCTAGAGCGAATGAAACACACTTACAGTCGATGCATTTCAGCGTCAGAGTATCTATCACATGAACTGGTGGTAGCCCAGAATCAACCCGCTTCATAGTGGCGTTTGCTGCAATTTAGTGCAGCATAAAACTTTTCCAGTGAGAGCTGCAGTAACTCTGTTCTATTAGCTCCTCTAACCGTTAACTATGCACACCAGCTGGCAAGATCATGTTGTCTGTCTGCTGTTCAGTGTCAGGCAGGTAGTGCAGGGTGGTATTTTCAGAGCTTTTTGGTGGAAAGCGCTTCCTACAGGGGGTTAATGGCAGCAGTGAGACACAAACAAACAGTAAATGTGTGGGCCGTGAAAACAAAACAGCGTGCTAAAATACTCTGTAGAGCTGCAGGCTTAAATAAAAGAAGAAACTTAATGCTTCTATTAGGACCTGTGCTCTAAACAAAATCTTTCATGCTGTACAATGATTTATGATGTATTACAAATATTGCAAGATTGGGAAGGGTTACCTCAAATTATACGTTAAGTGAGTATTATCCAGATATTCTTAATCTGTTTGGCTGTTGTTAATAAGCCATTTCTAATCTTTAAAACACACGTGAGTTGCCTATGTTTATTTAGTTAATGATATGAGTTATTACTACGAATGTTTGGTCTGAACTCATGAGTGCCTGTGCCCACTGGATCACCATCTCATGTCAACAGTACCATTCATTTGGCTGGAAGGAGTACTTAGCTAAACCACTCCAACAAAATCCAGTTGGAATATTGATTAATCTCCTAATTGCCTGAAATGCCACATAGGAATTCTCGAGACCTGACTCTGTTGAGGTTTCTCCAAAGTAGTAGACGGTGGTTTTGATTATTGCTCATGTATGGAATGTTTTCAGAAAATGCTGTGTTATTAATTGTTAATTACTCAGCATGATTGATTAATTAATTATTAATAAACCCTGGACAATTACAGCTTGTCATTAAATAGCCACACAGCAAGTGAGCGTTATGTTTACAGTACAAGCAACAGATTGCCCAAGTGTGGCCGTCTACATCGTTGCAGAGCTGAAGTGTTGCTCAAGGGCCCATTGACGGCAGTAAAGAAAAAAGGTTAGAGTTCAACAGTGCTGCGACCTGGGTAAAGGCAAGAATACGTTTTGGTAAAACAAGAATATATGATTGGCTGACGCTTCACCGTGTCATCGAAGCGCTTCAAAAAGTTGACATCAGCTCTGATTGGTGGCGCATCTTGCATGCCCATCACGCAGCGGTAATCGATGAGAGTCAGTTGTGGCTTCAAATGACAATAAATTGTAGCCAGATGCTGTTTTGCTGTTAGTCTGAATACACCATTAGTGTGACCAAAGAATGACGGTTCAGTGAAGCCTCCTGGACTTAGTGAGTGGAGGCCCGACAGCATTCTTGTACTGTTAGTGCTTCCTGACACATACATGAGACGTGAGATTGCACCTACTTCACGTCCTTGAGATGCAGTCAACACGTTAACATCATAACCTTCTTCTCCTCACTTCGTTTAGGTATCTCAACACTCAGTTCATCAAGAAGAACAAACTAACAGAAGCAGACCTGCAATACGGCTACGGGGGAGTGGACATGAACGAGCCGCTTATGGAGATTGGAGAGGTACTGACTGATTTTCTCACATGGACATACTTTTGCAATTTGATTTTTTGCTCCTCCAGATCTACACTAATGAGCCACGGCGTTACAACCGCTGAGTGTCTGCGTTGTGTTAACATGCCTTTCTCTTCATTTGTCATTGCAGTTGGCGCTAGATATGTGGAGGAAGCTAATGATCGAGCCCCTTCAGGCTGTCCTCATCCGGATGTTGCTAAATGAAATCAAGAAGTATGTTTCTTTCTGCTGTGGTAGACAAGAGCTTATTTAATGCTGGCATTCCTGTTTGGGAACGGTTTTGCTCATATGTGTTCCTGTTTTTTTTATTTCTTTGGTCGTCTTTGCTCTATTGCCTACATTCCAGAGCTTCATATTGGTAATGTCTGGACTAGAAATGCCGTGAAATATATTTTGACATAGATGCAAAATGTGCACACAACACTGTATTTTGACAGTAGCTTACTCAGGGTTTGGACAACACCAAGCTTACCTTATAATTTATTGATCCTTTAGCCTAAGCAGGATAACTGATTTCTGTGTACAGATCTGGACAGCTGTTTTTGAGGGGCATCGATACGTTTGAGATGTTTCCTCCCTACTTCCAACGTGGTCTCTGACATTAATTTCAGGCTGGCTTTTGTTTGGCTCTAATTTGTCCTTGATCATATGAGTCAAGCTCTAAATATCTCCTTGCACAACTCTTGGTGTATTTTTATTTTCCACAATTCACAGCTGCCATCACAATTCCACATGCTGCCAAGTAGGGCTGTAACGGTTTCCAAATTCATGGCATATTGTAAATACAAAAAATGCTTTGCCCTGTAAGTAATACACCAAATATCCAATGGTGTTTATGAAGCCAAATGCAACATGCTTGTAGTTTATTTACCTTTTAAAGCCAGCAGTTCAAGTTCAGTTGTAGGACTGTAGAAATAAGACTGCCTTTCTCTGTTATTAGCAGCACTGAGGACATCTTGTTTGAATAGGCTTTACTGGGATTGTCACTGGACAGAACACAGAGGGGGCTCGGTGTTCATTGTGAGCGCTTCCTGATGGTCTGTCTGTTGACCTGTACTGTGAGCGGGAAGGCCAACTGAAACATGGAGCCAGCACAGGGGACGTGTTGATAAAATTGGTACAGCACGGTGTGTGTCCAGGTTCTAAGGCGAGCCTGCTACAGCTGATGGCAAAACGTTATAGGTGGAACGTGCACGAGAATTTCTGTTCTGGGAATGAGCACAGAGACAAAAATAGACATAAGACAGTAATTGTTTGGATCATAGAACCAAACAGTTCGGGACAAATACACATACAGTTGTCCAGTATCTCCGGAAGGGCTGGATGCGAATAGCCGAATATTCGTTTGCTGTGCTGGAATCAGGATATCAATTTTGATCTCCGAATATTCCCCGGAGAACAGAAAATGCTGTTCGGAGCAGCCCTAATCTCCAGTACCTACAGCAACTACACTGTCTTTGTTTAGTGCAGTGCTATTGGAAATGCGCGTCTCATTATGCTGTAGGAATTTTGGGATTGACTTTGTGGGGGATGCAAGGTGGATCGGTGGTTAGCACTGTTGCCTCACAGCTAGAAGGTCGCCGGTTCGCGTTGAGGTTAATTGGTGATTCTAAATTGTCCGTAGGTGTGAATGTGAGTGTGCTTGGTTGTCTGTCTCTAAGTGTAGCCCTGTGATAGACTGGCGACCTGTCCAGGTGAACCTGCCTTCACCCTGAGGCAGCTGGGATAGACTCCAGCCCCCCATGACCCTAGTGAGGATTAAGCGGTGTATAGATGATGGATGGATGGATTGACTTTGTACCATCCGTTGTTATGGCATCTCTAGTCCGGACACTTGGTCTAATTGGATGTATTTAATTGTATTTGTTTGTAGAAAAACACTTTTTTTTACCAAACTAATAATTCCAGCAGTTCTTCCAAACAGTAAGACTAATTAAAACAATTTCATCATGTCTTCCAGTGATCGTTGTGGCGAGAACCCCAACCAGAAAGTAATCCATGGGGTCATCAACTCCTTTGTTCATGTTGAACAGTACAAGAAGAAGTTTCCACTAAAGGTGAGACAACACATAACTGTTTCCTTTCATTTCTACAGTACTTACATGTGTATAAATATGAGTTCTTTTGCAAAAACACTGCAGCCACCTGTGTATAAGCATGCATGCTAAATCATGTGCCATATTTTCCTTTCTGTGTTGCAGTTTTATCAGGAAATCTTTGAAGGGCCATTTCTGACGAAAACAGGAGAGTATTACAAACAGGAAGCCTCCAATCTACTGCAGGAATCCAACTGCTCACAGTATATGGAGAAGGTAGGACAGATGGAGAGATAATGAAAATATGTGAATGCTGCATGGGTTCAAGTTGCCATGCGGCGTACAAGCTCCTGCAGTCGGGACACGTTTTTGTTGTCATTTTTGAGTCGTCTGTGTTCTGCGTGGATTTAAAAACCTAAACCATAGCTCTGCTGGTTGGGTTCTAATCAGTGTTCTGATTTCTCTGTATGTTGTTTACATTCATACAAGACCCGTGTGAACTATCAGGTCATGTCAGTGTGATGACAGAAGTGTTTTAATCTGAGTATTAGCTCTACCATCAACCTGCTAAGGCTGATATCATAGTCCCCTGGGCAACTTGAGCTGCCACAACCTCTCTCTCTCCCCCTCTTTCTTTGTCGCTATCCTGCATTCATTCATTCCCTCTGGCATTAATCAGATTTATCCGATACATTTATCCCTCCAGCCTGTAAACAGGATCATCATTAAAGCTTTACCAGGCATTAGGACAGTGTGCCTGACTCTGCCGTTTGATGTGTCGCCGTGTTGTCAAGTTAATATGAAGATTGATGCGAGATACGACTGTAAAAGAGCAGCCTCATCTCTATAGCTCTGTACAGTGCCCTCCTGTCTGGACAGGCTCAGTCACAGTCACACATTTATCTGACCCAGTTTAAAACTGGAGAGGCACTGTTTTGTTTTTTTTTCTCCTTCCTTATTTATATTTTGCGTGCTGTGTGTATCTGACAAGTCAGAGCTTAATGCCACGTGAAGACTTTACTTTAAAACCTCAGCTGCCCTTTCACCGAAGAGCTTTCTAGCAAAAGTGCTTTGTACAGAACAGCGATTTTACGTTATCTATTTGTCCTAAAAAGGTTTAAATTTACAGTTAAAGTGCAGTGTTTCAGATTGAGTTGTTTTGGGATGTAATGCATGTTTAATTTTCCTGGATACATCTATGAAATTAGCTGTGCACGCTGACTGATACACTGAGAGCGCACAGACAGTTTATTTCACACAATAGACTGCTGTGGATGTATGAGCAAGATGGTCAAAGCTTAAGACATAAGGTAGCATAACTGAATGCAGACTACATGCAATGATCTGCACTTTCTAAGAGCAGCTGCAGTAAGTACTCAAAAAAAACATGTGCGATATGCAACACAAGAATTCTGATTTTTTATTCTATTTAAGTGATTTATACTTTTAATCTTTGTTTAAAGTGAGCCCACAGATACATTGTTCTGGATTTGACTTGAATAAAATCAAACCCCCTAAACTCAAACCGTCCGCCCCGTCTTTGTCATTGTTTTCTGCCTCCAGGTGTTGGCGCGGTTGAAAGACGAAGAGGTGCGGTGTCGGAAGTACCTGCACCCCAGCTCCTATGCCAAAGTCATCCACGAATGCCAGCAGAGGATGGTGGCAGATCATCTGCAGTTCCTGCATGGGGAGTGCCAGAACATTATTCGGCAGGAGAAGAGAGACGGTCAGTTTGCTTGCTTCTTTTGTGTCCCAGTGATTGTTTTGACATGCAGTTCCAGAGACGCCTTTGAGCGCTGCAGTAGCTGTTCTACACTGGGGCTGGTCGATTGCTCTCATCTGACCAAAGTCTCATGAGTTCAACTGGTGTTGGTCTTATAAGGAGGAATGCGTAAAATTAGTAGCATTCCAGGACTAATGTAATATTTTTAGGCAGCAGGAGGAACAGACCTGTGGACTTTTTCACAGTTTTAAAGTCACCCATCCTGCTAGAGACTGCTAGGTCTAACTTATTTAATGTTTGATCGATGTTTTCTTCATGTTGACTTAGAGTCTGCTCCAAACTAAGTGACACTGTCTCAAAGAGGTCATCCGTCTGACTGCGTTTTGTTAAAACAGATTCCCAGACAGCAGTGTGCACATCACAGCTCGACAGTAGTCTGATTTGTCTGGGTTATATTCCTCAATAGTTGTTGTGCTGATGATCACGAGCTGTTAAAGAACTGTTCTCAGAAACCATGAGTATAGTAAGTAGTTCAGTAAAATGACCAGGTTCAAACAATTTAATGTGGCTTTTTATATTTACTTCTAATTCATTTACGCTAACAATGCTAGCAGGTAGAGTGCATTCACTGCACTGCTGCCCATTCAGTTCATCCAGAGGTACCCTGCTGATTTTTCTCTCTATCGGTGGTAAAGACAGCCCTACTTTCCAGACAGCATATGGATTCATCTACACTGTCACAGAGTGTACACACTGCAGCGGGGAGCTGAGATCAAACTGTTCATCTTGTTGTGTTGTTTTGTCTAGACATGGCCAACATGTACACCCTGTTGCGGGCTGTGTCCAACGGCTTGCCTCACATGATCCAGGAGCTGCAGGTCCATATCCACAATGAGGGCATCCGAGGCACCAGTAACCTCTCTCAGGAAAATGTGAGTAGCACAGCGCTGCATATGCACATCTCCGTCTGTGCACGCTGCAGATTTTCAAGGTGCCCTTAAAATAGCATTGGAAGGTTGATTCCCTTATTGCTTCAGTTGTTTTTGCGTTTAATACAGACTGGACTGCTAAAACTTGAAAGCAGCCTAATTTGACAGCTTAATTTGATAAAACATTGCATATTAATCGGTGACCTTAATTTTGTTCAGTCTCTTTCAGACATAATTAGAACATTGCCATCATCGTTTTTTTTCTGAGAGGTTGTAATGCTGTGTCTTTATCCGTCAATTGTTTTTAAAAGATGTTTTTTTTTTCTTCTTTAAATTATTATTAATTTGACTCTCAAAAATGTCCTCACTAATCCATCCTTTTCTCTCCGACTCCTCTAGATGCCAACCCTGTTTGTGGAGTCAGTGCTCGAGGTTCACAGTAAATTTGTTCAGCTCATTAACACAGTTCTAAATGGAGATCAGCACTTCATGAGTGCACTCGATAAGGTATTAAACTCCAGACTCGAATAGCTGGTGCCTCATTGAAAACACAAAGTCATTAAACAGTGAGGTTTTTCCCAGTGTACATCGTGTAACTGCTAAATTACACTTACATACGTGTTAAAAGTAGAATTCTGTAAATGTGTTAAGGCTTGTTTCACAATTGGAAAGTGAATGTGTTTGTTTGATGTCTCTCAGGCTTTGACGTCTGTGGTGAACTTCAGGGAGCCCAAGTCCATCTGCAAAGCCCCTGAGCTCGTAAGTACACGCACACAAACATGCGCTCGCACACAGAGTATTATGCACAGTGTCCTGATCAGGTCATGTCCCTCCTGGTGTCTCTGTCCAGCTGGCGAAATACTGTGACAATCTGCTGAAAAAGTCTGCAAAGGGAATGACAGAGAACGAGGTGGAGGATAAACTGACCAGCTTCATCACAGTGTTCAAGTACATAGATGACAAGGACATCTTTCAAAAGGTAACAAGAAGCCTGTAAAGCTGGAGTGCAACAAAAAACTCAGCTATCTCATTTTTTCTAGGATGTTATTTTGTCACATTGTGATGCACCAGTCACACATCTCAGGGTTGGTTTTAGCTTAAAATAGTTCAAAAAGTGTTTGCCTCATAGTGTGTCCATTTTTAGTTTCTTCAAAAGTCCCAAAATACTCATTGTTTCCTCTGTTTTTCTGCAGTTTTACGCCAGAATGTTAGCAAAGCGGTTAATACACGGTTTATCATTGTCAATGGATTCAGAAGAAGCCATGATCAACAAACTAAAGGTAAACCTACAGCTGGACATCTGTGGGATATTCATTAGTTCCCACTTTTCTCATTTTTCTTACGTTTTTTTTGTTTTTCTTTTCCCCTCTGTTCAAACTCTCTCTGTCCTCCTCCTCAACCTTGCAGCAAGCTTGTGGCTATGAGTTCACCAGCAAACTACACAGAATGTACACAGACATGAGCGTCAGCGCCGACCTCAACAACAAGTTCAACAATTTCATCAAGACGCAGGAGACGGTGGTGGACCTGGGAATCAGCTTCCAGATCTACGTATTACAGGTCTGTCTCGTACCAGCCGGCATAGGATAAAGTAAACGTCTTGTTGGGGAGTTTGGGTCTTATTGTCTCCACCTCTGCTTGTTCAGCTCAATCATTGCTTGTGTGCCACGTTTTTAGTCTAAATGTATAATGTTGTGCTGTATGTTATTGTCTGCAGGCTGGAGCCTGGCCTCTCACACACGTTCCCTCCTCCACATTCGCCATCCCTCAAGAACTAGAGAAGAGCGTGCAGATGGTGAGCAGCTCTGCTGAATTTAAAAAGAATGAAACTAATCAGAGGAGCACATTGTGGGCTAACCTTTGTTTTCACCTTCCTTTACAGTTTGAGTTGTTCTATAATCAGCACTTCAGTGGGAGGAAGTTGACCTGGCTGCACTATCTCTGCACAGGTAACACCAAGAATTATGTAAGATTTAAATATAAGAATGCACCGTTTCCAGCACAGACCTGAATGTGTGTCCGCAGCAGAGGAGTAGTTGTGTATATAGCTGTGCATGTTGTTGTTAAATATCCTAAATTGCTCGGCGGCTACTTGATTTCTTTCATGCATATTTGTGAAAATGACAATAATACTTTCATAGATACTTTGGTGAAGCCAAGTAGATGCTCGAATGTATTCGTGTTACAATCAGAATTTACTTTATTGGCCAAGTTTGTACACGCAAACAAGGAATTTGACTCGGTGAAGCTCTCTGTGTGCAGTAGTCAGAAAAAAACTAAAAATAAAAATAGAGAAATAAGGTAAAAGTTAAGGTGTAAAGAAATAAACTAGAACAATTAATATTTAAAAATAATAAACCCAGCCCAATCATTATTATTTGTTATGCAGTTGACAGCAAAACACATTTAATTTAAGAAGGTTAAGACTGTCGAGTATTTAATGGAGTCGGTTGTGTATCATCAGACATACATCCTGGCCAGGGTCAGACGTTTTATCTTTTCTGCTAAATGCTCAGCCATGAGAAGCAAATCGTTTTCCTAGTTGTGTAAACGCAACGACGGGGAGTTTTTACACCAGCATCGTCTAATCGTGTATATTCTGCTGTCACACACAGGTGAGGTGAAGATGAACTACCTGTCCAAGCCCTACGTTGCCATGGTGACCACCTACCAGATGGCTGTGCTGCTGGCCTTCAACAACAGCCAGACGGTGACCTACAAGGAGCTGCAGGACGGCACCCAGATGAACGAGAAGGAGCTACAGAAGACCATCAAGTCCCTGCTGGACGTCAAGATGCTCAACCACGACTCAGAAAAGGTCAGCCGTCCTGTGTGGGACACCATGCCGAAGGGGGGGCTGGGTGATCCACAGACTGTGTTCCAGACATGTAAAGAGGAATGACCATCATTTGAATACAGAATGCTCTTCCCTTTGTTCACAGGAGGACATTGAAGTCGAGTCCACGTTTTCACTAAATATGAGTTTCACCAGTAAAAGGACAAAATTCAAGATCACGACATCAATGCAGAAAGACACACCACAGGTCAGACGTTTGATCCGTCCGTCTCAGTCTTCTGTCAAGCAGCGTATGTGTGTGTGTCTTAACATGTCTGTCTCATGTTTAGGAAATGGAGCAGACGAGGAGCGCAGTAGACGAAGACCGCAAAATGTATTTACAAGCTGCTATAGTGAGAATCATGAAGGCCCGCAAGGTTCTCCGACACAACGCCCTCATCCAGGAGGTGAGCGGAAGCCGTCTCAGTTCAAGACCTCTTCTGGATCCGCTCGATAGATTGACGGAAACAAACTTGTGCATACACGCCGCCTAAAGAACAAGCCTTTTATTGATGTAGATGTCAAAGGGATTTACTGGGAATTTGGTCATATGAGGAGGGATAGAGTTGGTAATGAAGGGTTGTTGGAAGTCAGAGCAGTAAAACAGGTTGTACGCTTTTAATAGACAAAGTAATACGCTATCAGGTAGAGGAAAGAGATGCCTGGCTGAATGTGTGCATGCTGGTGGATTGTTTCGTGGTGAGGTAACACTGTTGTGATAGAGCGATCCGTTCGGAATGACATTCTCAGCTCGACGGGATCATGTCGGAGCACATCTGCAGTGAAAATAACTCCTCCGTCAGCTGACACCAACAACACACTCGCTATATATGCAGATTTGCATTCGCTAAAGTTGGCAAACACACAGCTTGATCACAGTGTCCTCGCTTCACTCCTGCCCTCCACTTGTTGTGGACTAGAGTTGATGCAACTTGTAAGAATTATGCGGTCAGGAACTTATTTGGATTGTATTAGTTAGAAGCATCGGGGCTGCACCTAATCATTGTCTCCATTATCAATTAGCAGTGAATTCTTCTATCTGAAAAACAGCACTAGATATCTCCTTTACAGCATTTTCCCACACTTGACAAGCTGGAACCTGCACAATGTTTTAATCATACATACGAGCGGAGAGAGACTGAAGGTATAGAAATGTTGGCCCGTCTCAGCATCCATCTGATGGATCGTCGTAAGCTTTTACGTTCACGGCGCCTGAAGGATAAATCTATCGACTGTGGTGTTCGTACCTGACAAATATCAACTTGTTGGTGGCAGGTGGTTATTTAGTGTCAAAAGATTCCTGTTTGATGGATTGCACAGACATCCGTAACCCCTTTTGGATTAATAACGTGTCAGGAATTTTCCCGTTAGTCTCGGCTGTCTGTAGTGCTAAACAGTAAATGTTAGCATGCTAGCATTTGGATCTTAATGAGAGTCCTGGATGTGCACTAACAATACTCTAAACTTTTATTTTTAATTATAAATGCAGCCTCTGTAGTTTCTCGAGTGGGAAAGGTGCAGAAAAAGTGAAAAAATCCTGCCAAATAATTAAAAAGAATGACAGGGATGGCGATTTACACAGGGCTAATATTAACACAGGACTGTTGGTGCGCTGACTCTGACTGGAATATTATGGGGTGGAATATGCTGTTGACCAAATGTGAGCATGTCAGATTAAAATCCCAGACGACATCATCAGTTACTACAAATTACTAGAGATTCTAGGTAATGTTCGTCCTGTGCAAATAAGTCTTTAGACGGTGATTGTGGTTAATATTTTATCAGCTAAATGCAAATCATCAGTATGTTATCAGAGGCTCTGTGGGACCATGCTGCTGTCAGCATTTAGCTTATAGCACGTTGTACCTTAGTACCGCCTCATTAGAGCTGCTAGCATGTCAGTAGACTGTTGGTGTTGTTTCCTAATAATCAATCCATTGTCACTATTGTTGTAGATACACTTTCTGTTAGTTAATTAATTAACTTTTAAGCACTAGAATTTATTAACAGATGTCTCTAATTTATGGCTGTAGATTGCCCAATATATGTTTTACTATATAACTGATAACATGATGGGCTGCAAGGTGGCTGGGTGGTTAGCACCGTTGCCTCACCATCGCCGGTTCGCATCCCGGTGAGGACGCCCGGGATCTTTCTGCGTAGAGTTTGCATGTTCTCCCCGTGCAGTGTGGGTTCTCTCCGGGTTCTCCAGCTTCCTCCCACAGTCCAGAAACATGTTGAGGTTAATTGGTGATTCTAAATTGTCCGTAGGTGTGAATGTGAGTGTGCTTGGTTGTCTGTCTCTAAGTGTAGCCCTGTGATAGACTGGTGACCTGTCCAGGTGAACCTGCCTTCACCCTGAGTCAGCTGGGAGAGACTCCAGCCCCCCTAGTGAGGATTAAGCGGTGTATAGATACTGGATGGATGATAACAGGATAATATTTGCTCCAGTTATGTGTAGGGCTGCCACAATCATAGCATTTGTCATACAAACGATTGAGATTAACAGTTTAATTGTCTTTTTCTTCTCATTCTACCTCAACATTAGTTTTAGTTTATATTTCATTTTTGTATTTCTGCCTCCGTTTTGCTTTACATCAGACACATTGCCTCCTCCCCGTTATCGTGCTCTCTAAGGCTGAACAATTAATTCAAATGTTATCCATTTGCAATACGGACAAGTGCAATATTCAGATTGCAGGAGCTGCAGCTCTTTGGTAAAATGTGTCACAAAATACTTTTATCAATGAAGTAATGATGTGTTACAGACATACTTAAAACTCTTATTCTACCAACCCATAATATCATGGCTTTTTGGCAGATACTGCAGCAAAAATCACATCAGCAGTTAGAGTTTTTTTTTTTTTTTTCCAGTGGAAAAGAAATGAAAAAAAAATCCCAATAAATATGTGACTCACATAGCAACAGGAATATTTGTCCCAATGATCACTACATGATTTTTTTTACTTATTGTTAAGCCCAAGCGCTCGTTGATATTGCGAGTTCAGTGCCTCGAGATAAATAGTTGGTGTCATTAAACAAGAGCGGAAGAGGAGGCCACAAACAACTGAAACTACTGGAAGTAGTTATGGGAATAGGACTGTTCTGTCGGCATCATCCAGCTGTTTTCAGGTGAAATGATGATAACGATGATGCATTATGTAAGATCACCTCAGGGAGCTAATTAGAGGCTTAATTTATCTGTGTTAAGAATTAGTGATGCACGATATTAACATTTCTGTCTGATACCGATATCCGATATTAAGATTTCTGATATCGCCGATAACCGATATTACCGATGTCGATATTTCATTTTTGTTCACACCAAAAAATGAGTGCAAGTAAGCAGTGTGAGAACATGACAACTATTTAAAAGAAGCTCAAATTAGACCCCATAGTCTTTATTACGTAAAAGTAAAACATATTAAAACATATTTTAACATATTTAAAGTCCAGGACCATTTAAGTAAAAACATCTGTGAAACAGCAGCAACATCAAATGTAGAGACGAAGGCGCTAATGTTAGACAGTCATCGGTTTTTCAGCGGACCGATACCGATACATCAGGAAAAACACTGATATCGCCTGATACCGATGTGGTCGTTGATATATCTTACATCCCTATTCAGAATTCCAATGATGAAAAACACACATTCTGCTGATATGTGAGGCAGCGTTCTTCCTTCTGTTTGCGATATTTGAGTAACTGTTCTACGTTGTTTGTCCATCACTCCTGTGTGCAGGTCATCAATCAGTCCAAAGCCAGGTTCAACCCCAGTATCAGCATGATCAAGAAGTGCATCGAGGTGCTCATCGACAAGCAGTACATCGAGCGGAGCCAGACCTCGGCGGACGAGTACAGCTACGTCGCATAGGCAGAAGAGCCGAGCCAGGGAGCGCTTCCACGCGGGACATTGACCCGCGTGACTGACTGGCAGATGCAGGTTTGAAACGTGAAGCGAACAACAAAAACAAGACTCATTTATTCATTTAGGTTTTGGACTGTCGCTGTCTGCTGTGATCCCGTGCGGTGACTAAAGCAGGACTGGTGCCTCCGTCTTCGAAAACAAGAAAGGTCATCGCGTCACATCAGACAGACAGCTGACACCACCACCCATACGGCCCCGCCCCTCCCCTCCCAACCCCACCCACGTTCTGATTTTTAAGCTGTTTACAACATCACCAGTGCCACGCACCTGTGCGTCAAATGAGATAAAGAAATTGCCTATAGCCGTTTGAGTGGAAAGAGCTGATAAACATACTAGTCGACAGAAAACAAACGAAAAAAGAAAACCGGGGGAAAGAATTAGTTGTGACATCAATGACACATTGGTGGCAACACATTAAAAAAAAAAACAACAAAAAAAAAACATGCTTTCTTTTCTCACATTTGCAGTTGTCGTGTGTTTATTTTTCTTTCTTTGTTAAATGTACTGAAGTTAGGAAAAATATTGTAATAAAACTGGTATACTGACTATTGTATCTACTTTCAAATGTAAAGAAAAAATGAGGTGACAAACATGATCCTGCTGCTTGTCAAATAAATAAATAAAAACACTGAAGGGTTTTATGTAAACGTTTGTCCAGTGTGTCCATTGGAGAAGTCTGGGGGTTGTTTGTCCGTGAACGTGTGCTCCATTACTGACTGTTTCATTGCTACAGATTTTGCTTGTTTAGTAGCTACGGGCAACGTTGGCTCATTGCCTCATCATTGACGCGCGTTATCGACACTGTAAACAAGCCGATCGATCGAACAGCTGATTCACTGCATCGACATCAAATCTGATTAAACACGAACTGATGACTGCATCCCTGATGACGAGGGCTGGCGCTGGAGGTGAGGAAACAGTTGTCGTATCTGTTGGATGAAAACTGAGGTAACAATGCTATTAAAACAAGGGATATTTTATTTTTGTGCAAATGGTAAAATGATCGTGCACATATGAAATATTCTGGTTGAAATAGTACAAATTATTGTGCACGTTTTAAATAATGAAGTGGTAAAATAATTTTGGCTTTCTTAGTGAATAAGTGTAAACGTATCTGAAGACAGTAATTGACTTGTTTTTTTTCTTTTTTTTTTCTTTCTTTTTTTTAATCCTGCATTTCTACTTATTTAAAAAGCTCTGCCACCAACAGCTGGTCCAATTTTTTTATTCAGTAAAAAATATTCAGTATTCAGTAATAACGGGTTCAAAGCTGTTTAACTGACGTCGTTACTGCCGCCATTTTGTCGTTGTCTGCAGCTTAGCTAACTCTGCTAACCATATCAAAACTTCTTTTTTAAAAAAATTAAATATATACAATACATTCAAAAGAACAAGGCTCAAGTGTACAAGGCTTCCGGTTCAGTAATTAAAAGTAAATAAATTGCTTTTTTACAATTCAAATTCTGTAATTTTGGTCGTCTGAGGTTTAGCATGAATGCATTAATTCAAGGAGGTCAAATAAGGGGACAGCAACGACTCAAATACAACAAGTTTGGGCCTTTGGTTTAAACATTTACAGCTGTGAACATGAAATTTAACCAACATCAAAATTAGATTTAGAATAAAAACGTTCTCTGAGGGTAGTTTCTTAGCGTGAATACCAAAGATAGCATCTTTACGGTCAATTTACAGTTCGACAGGAAGCTTTCTAGTCACAAACAGATTTATATCCCTCCAAAAAACTTGCCTCTAATTTCTTTCTTTTTTTTTAAACAGAACTTTATTTACCAATGAATGTGCATACAGAGAATTAAACATGAACAATTTGACAGACGTGCTCAAAATTATAAATGTATGTTGACAATTTTATATGTTAATTAAAAGATAAACTATTAATTAAAAAATAATAAATAAATCAATACAAAAAAAGTCACAGAGGGGATAAGAGAAGGAGCATCATTGTTCTTTCTGGAGGAGTTCTTTAAACTTTACTCTAATTTCCATAAATGGCAGAATTACGTCATTCGCACATGCGCGTTCAGGACGCAGCGAACACGACCGCACTCGCAAGGTGAAGCAGCTGTGTTGACATCTGTCCGGGCTGCTGACGTAACTCCAATGAATGAACAGACTCGACTATCGTGGAGGAAGGTGAACTATCGTGATGTACAGTCAGTGTGGTTCGGTAAAAACCCACGAGCCTCACACGGGAGGAGTGAAGCACTGAGAGGCGAGAGGCGAGCAGAACCGTATTTACATAATTAATAATGTCGTTAAAACTGCACAAGACCATCCGAACCAGAGCCCAACGCTGTCCCTCCTGTAGGACTTCTAATCCCTTCTGTTGACCAGTGGTGCACGCAGGACCTCGTGGCGCAACGGTAGCGCGTCTGACTCCAGATCAGAAGGTTGCGTGTTCAAATCACGTCGGGGTCATTCCTTTTCTCTCGCGTTACTGTCAGCTTTATGTTGGACTAATACAACCGCAGACTTCCTAGCTCGATATATAAACGACACCTGAACCTGCAACATGGTGTAGTAACGTTGTGACACAACCGCCGCCCGCTTTATACTTCAAAGTATTGTATTTAGTCTCCTAGCTTATTCTAATTTGAATTAGTTTGCACATAACGTAAGATGTGAATGTTTCTTCCCTTTCAGTCCTCCACAGACATGTAGCTGTATTAAGTTTATTTTTCATGTTTGATAACTCCATGTCAATGTGCCATACTTTTTTTTCTTCCCTTTATTTGTATGGCTGTTACTAAGCTTTTCTTTTCTATATGGTGATTTTCATGCAGGTGCTGTTCAGTTCAGGTGAAACACCAGATGTTCTCCTTTAATTTTTATTTTTATGTTTTTTATATATTTATTTTTAAAAGTTCAGAGTGTGTGGTGTATGAGGTGAGACGCAAAGAGTTTGTTGTTCATGCCCAGTGAAGGCAAGTGTTAAGTTGTATTTTTTTCATATGTAAGAGTTGGCAATAATCTTGTTACTGGGTTGTTTTTTTTAATTTTCAAATTCAAGTAAGACTTATTAGAAGACATAAAACCCCATAATGATGCATCTGCAGAAAGGTGTATATATATATATATGTATATATATTTATATATACCCTAACCTTTAACAGAATTATAGCCACATTGCTTCTGCACTCATCTGTTCAGTGACTTTTAGCACCTTTTTATGTGTCAGTGGACAGACTTTGTAAATTCAGATTCGTCTGAGGAAACTCAGCTGTGGGATTGTTCATATATTTCCCTTTGATTTGAACAGGCAACCTGCTGATCTGGCGTCAGACTTGCTACCGTTGCACCACAAGACCAAACAATTCCAAAACTTCAGCCTCCTGATCAGATCACGTGACAAGATTTTGATGAACAATAATGAGATGACGCGGCAGAATCACATTTTTAGTCACGTGTTCCCATTTCAAAAATATGCTGAAACCACTGTAATTAATCTTCCTACTTGTGGGTATTATTCCGAATAATTCACATCCTGAGATGTGTCGGAAGTTCTCATGCCCTGGTTGTCATCAGGTGAGGGCCTGACGAGTACGAGCATCAGAGTATTAGTTTATTCACGAAGACAAAGGACACAGACCCCTACAGAGACATCTGTTTACATCTATCTATCTACTTCACCATCACCGCAGAGTAAAGCCATTAGTTAGATTTATCCAGTAGATTTTTCCAGGCAGAGGACCTGACACAGGTGTAAAAGGAGGAGCTTTTTCTTTACCTGTAATCAGTAATGAGGTCTGGAATGGGTACATTTGTAGAATAAATAAATAAATTTGAACAGGGGGGAAAAAAATCAGTGGTTGAGAACGTCTCCTCCATGAAAGCTGAATGCTTAATTCAGATAAGACTTGCTATTAGAAGGCTGGACTATTTACAGTAGTTCTTATCAGGCCAAGGCGAGCGAACGCAACAAAGGCGCTGATTAAAGACTGCTTATGTCAGCAATAGCATCAATAATAGTCGGCCTATCGAAACTTTTCAAAGTCCAGCTGTGGCATTAGTTTGTAATAGTAAGCATTTTCTTCTATCTTAGGTGATGTGACGAAGGAACCTTAGCCTAATTATCACACCACATACCCAGGACCTGAGTATGTTACACCCTGAAGAAAACCTCACGTACCCCGGACCTCGTTAGTTTTTTAAGCTCTAGTGACTGCAGGAACAGGCTGTATGGTCCAGCACGGTCCGTTTCCATCATCGGTTGTGTACACCCACACATCGTTGAGAGGGGCTCAATTTAATTTACTTTACAGATCGAGCAGCACAGTCCCAACACCTGACCTCAAGATGGACGGATTAGGCTGGATTTCTTCCCTCTGTCCAAATATTCTTCTGGTAAAGAAGAATAAAGGTCCTGCTGTGTAACCAAGACCAAAGAGTTTGATTTATAACTAATAACACATAATGCTGGCAGAAAATATAAACTCATTGGCTTCTATTGTCTGTATTTTCTTGTATAAAAACAACAAAATGTGTCATTTTGGTGTTATTATATACAGAAAAAAATACATTCCAACACAAATATGAGACATTTGTGAAAAAAAATAAGCAAGCAAAGATAAAACTAGAATAGAAAAATAAAAAGTAAAGCTGATAATGACACTGAAGTAGTAATGCAATAATGAAATATTGCACGTGCTAATGAAATAATAATTATAATGTGCCTTCAGACATGATGTACAGAACTCACATGGGACTTTAATGAGGATTTTTAGACACAGATGAAATACCAGTGAATAAGAAATTCTGCATTTGCATGTTTTATTGTGGAACGGGGGATCCGAAAATGACAAAGACAGAGAGAATATGCAAAGCAGCAGCTGGCAGCGTTTGCTAATCCATGAAATCAGAGAGCTAAGGCTGCGCTAACACCGCTCTCAGTGTTCGCAGCGTGTGCTGGGCCCAGTCTCCACAAACACAGCAATTAAAGGCTCTAGGCTTAATCCCAGCAAGGATGATTCCTGGAGAGGAGACAAGAGGAGGTGTAATGCTGCTTGAAGCCTGCAGATGGGGCCCGTGAAGCTTTCAGGAAGACACACAGCAGGAGAGGCTCAGGGAGGCTGAAGAACGCATCAAACTGTGCATCACTGAAAGAGCCATGATGTGATTAATACATGCAAATATTCAGATGGTGCAAAAAGTGTCTGGTTTATTTATAGGCATGGCAATCTACCAGATACCAGAAAAAAAGACAGATCCCAGTGTTTGTTTTTAGGCTTAAAGTCTTATTCCATTTTGCATGTTTTGGTGCATTAGTCAGACCTCAGGGTTACGTCGGCTCGAGCGATTCATGATTCAGTGCAAAGTGTCTGTTCTGTAGTAACAGCTGCTCATCAGGGAAACTTTCATTAGCTCCACCACTGGAGGAAACACACGAGCCTTGGCGTGCATCAGAATGTTGATTAGCAGGACTTTGATTGTTATCAGACATTGTTGAGTGTGATTTATTTAAACCACAACACTGCAGGGTTTTTTTTTAAAAAGTTGTACATGCAAGAGAGCCATCTGTCCAACATCATCTAACACCTGCAGCTTCATGCACACGCTCACATCTGGAGAACTATTGGGCAATACTGAAACAAAACACGGACGAGTGAACAAAAGCTTCAAAAGCAGATTTATAGGGAATCCATGTCAGTTCCAAAGTGCATAATATGAGAGTTTTATGTTCATATTGAATGGAACATTAAACTTTCCACCATGTCTGCACTGGAAACATGAAATCTGTAACGCTGGGGAATTTTTGCTTTTTGTTTCCAAGATTATTTCTGTTTTTTAAGGCTTTTAATAAAAACATATAAATAAAATGATGACAGTAGACAGACAATTTACATGTCCAATGCTAAATTAAGTTGTATTTTTATTCTCAGAGATATTTTCTTTTCATTTACTAGATGAAGAAGCAAAATTTGTGCCCATCTATCTATCTATCTATCTATCTATCTTTCTATCTATCTATCTATCTATCTATCTATCTATCTATCTATCTATCTATCTATCTATCTATCTATCTTTCTATCTATCTATCTATCTATCTTTCTATCTATCTATCTATCTATCTATCTATCTATCTATCTATCTATCTATCTATCTATCTATCTA
>NW_007577792.1:646777-650405 GCF_000690725.1 Stegastes partitus
ACGACTACTCCTGAAACTAACCTTCACCCAAACTACGTAGTTCAAGTTTCAGCAGATGCAAATACTGTTTCTGTGTTAGCAAAAGGTGAAGTTGAGGTTGTTGCTTCTAGCTGATGCCTGCAGCATCAAACAGGATCAATGACTTAAAAGCGAGAGGTATTTGCATCATATACACAGAACACACACATACACAACGACACAGTGGTAACTTCATGAATCAGTCATCATTTTAAATGATCCTTAACTTGGAGACGGGATCCAACAGTTCATCACTTTTTAAAAATTTCTGACAGGTGAGTCGTCAAACACTCACCTGTTACATTTACACAGATGAATCCTGAGCCTCATCACAACTGAAGATTATTTTGTGATCCGTTTACTGAAGGGTATTTGCAGCAGTGACATTATTGTGTGTGAGGACACCTTGTAGTGTGTGGCCTCTTTCCTCGTTACCAAACTATGAAAACAGAGAAGCTGAGTCACAATGAAAACACATCTTATTGTTGTGTATGTTGTGGGGGTATTATTGCAGCAAAACTATTTGTAAATGTGTATGGAGAGTTGTGTGTTTGCATGTTGTGATGTCACAGTGCATGTTGAGCAATGTGTAGCTGAGCGCACAGATCTGTGAGAGCATAAACGACAAAACCAAGTGAGAGACGGCATGATCCTGCGTGTATGTTGATAGTTGCAAACTCAGCAGTAACATTTTTGAGAGTAGATTTTCGTTTACTCAGGATTGTGGCACAAAAATAATTCCACACACAGTCAGAATGAACGAGCCTGTGAGCCTGAGCTCAGGACAAAGAAACCCTGAAGTTACAGATAGGAATCTGTCACAGCAGAAGTGAAGCAAAAGTCAAAAGATAACCCACTGTGAGGCCCACTTGACCTGTAGCTGGTGATTTGACTGAATCTCCAGCACTTGTAGCTGAATACTCAGACTTTTCATCTATTGATATCTTTGTACGCCTTCACAGATCTTTGTACGCACTGACAAATCTTTTTACACATCGACGAACCTTTCACAATTTTTTTACACATTCACAAATCTCACTACTCTTCCACACACCTTTATAAATAGTTTGGCTACAATAATACCCCCATGGTACATTGCTGCAGTTTGGTAAGTTATAATCAGACTTGGACAGAGTTTTCAATTTTAAATCATATATAAATCATGGATGTCTCGCTTATAGATGGACTTTTTCCTTTCAAATGCTCTGCAGCATCTCCCCTCCTGAACTACATTAAACAGAGGTCACTGTACTAACCAGAATGCTGACTGTACCTGTCCTAGTCTGTGGACATCAGTAACATTAACTGTAGAAAGTATTTCTTAAGTCTTATGTTGTCACAGTTTCCCACTCGCCTCTATTGTAAAACAACACAACAGAATTCTTGAACGTCAGTCATGTCTTTTGGCCTTGAGGTGTGAACCAACACTCTCAGTGGCTCCATCTCTCTGCCCCTATGAGAAATCTCTGCAGGCGTCACTCCATCTAAGCGTCGACCCTGACGTGATCTGAACACGATTGCTTATCTGATGGACTGGTATCTCTCTCTGTGCTTCCACACAGCTACAATGTGTTCTCTGGACCTGTATCTCTGTGCAGCGTGTAAGTTCTTGCACCACATGCTGGCAGTAATGAGGAAAACAAACAAGGAGATGAAGATGATACCTCAGTTTGTTGAGCATTCTTGTAACCAGGGTTACCGTGGCCGTCACGGCAACTGGAACAACAGATATAACATTTATTTCATTCAGTTTGATTACTGACTGTTAGACTTTTACAGATCAGACTTGATTATCAGGAAGGAAGATGAATTATCGTGATGTATAGTAAATAAGATTTCGGTAATCCACGAGGGAGGAGTGAAGCACTGAGAGACGAGAGGCAAATTAATAATGTCATCGAACTGCAGTAGACAATCTGAACCAGAGCCAAACGCTGTCCCTCCTGTAGGACCTCTAATCCCTTCTCCTGGTCCATGCAGGACCTCGTGGCGCAACGGTAGCGCGTCTGACTCCAGATCAGAAGGTTGCGTGTTCAAATCACGTCGGGGTCACAGTTTTAAGCGACGGTCGAGTGATCAGAGGGTTTAAGTCAACACCTCCATGAGCAAAGGCCCGTAACCCTGGAGCACCTCAGGGTGGCTGATCCACGCTTCCTGGGATGTGAGATATATATATAGAAAATTAAAATAAATCCCATCATCAGGGGTCATGAGCTTTGAAATGATGTGCTTGAGGAGAAAATTCTGGCAGAATCACTGACTGCTTTTAAATCAGTTCTTAAAACCAGCTTTTATGTGATGTCGTCTTTTTTTTATGGCTTATCAAGTTTCAATTATTTTATGTGTATCTATGAATATTAACATATTTCTTTTGGTATTTTTGTGTCTCTTGTCTCCTTGTTTGAACGCCCACCTTGCTCCGTTTCACCTGTCTCATTTCCTGTAATGACTAATTTTAGTAAATTAAATGTAATTTACTAATTTTCATTCCTATCAACAGGACAAACAAAAAGTCAGAACAGAGGACGCTCTCAGCACCACAGAGGCTTAGCTCTGTTATTCAATTCTGTTTCATAGCAAGAAAGTTGGTCTTTTCTTCCGATCTTGGAGTTAAAGTGAGTGAAGTCTCTAACATTGCGATGCAGTGGTAAACAGCATGCGGGTTGGTATATTTATTACAGTGAATAAATGATGAATCGCCCTCATGCCTGAATCATACATCAATAACAGCCCAGTTTTATGGAAAACTAGAACCAGCATACTGTCAGGGTTTAGAGACGCCTTAAAATCTCACACATCATGTGACGGTTAGCTTATGTTTTATTAAGAGGAGCCACATTTCAACACTTTGTGTGGATGTTCATGTGATTTATGAAGGATGTCTTCTCCTGAGCTCACAGCCAAGCCCACAAGTTCACTAATCATATGTTTAATCAATACAAGGAGTCAACAGGGGGATTGGAAGGTGGCATCGAAGGGAAGGATGCAATAAATTCCATGTGTATGAGTGAGTCTGTATGAAGGCTGTGTGTGTGTGCGCGTGTGTGTGTGTGTGTGTGTGTGTGTGTGTGTGTGTGTGTGTGTGTGTGTTGAATTCTCTGCTGGTGAGGTAAGTCTGTCATGACAGTGGGATGTGTCAGCGCTGACCTCCTCCTCTCGTGGGACCATGTTGGAGCACGTCTGCCGTGGAGGTAACACCTCTCTGTCAGCGACAACACACTCAGTGAGACAGGCCGACTTTGTTTACTGTGTCCCCTCTGAGCTGCTGCTGCTGCTGCACACAGGACAAGTCTGGAAACGTGTGGACCAAGAATGTGGATTTTCCTAAGGTTCAGTAATCAGGGAAGAAAAATGGGACATTTGCACCGTGTTTACACAAGGTTGAATATCTTCTCAGGTTCTGACTGCTTTATCTTTTAAAAAGTAGTTATCACCTACGCTGTGGTATCCCTGCTGCATAACTCATATTAGACACCCATATTCCTGGACACCCATATGTTTCTAAGACTACTTCACTGTCCACCCTGTATCATTGTGCTCTTTTTGCATTATGATACATACATATTACTAAACTGTGAGGAAGGTTTCTCAGGTGTAATTAAAATTCAGT
>NW_007577792.1:651081-664360 GCF_000690725.1 Stegastes partitus
CTATGTAAAACCACATGTGTAGAGCATGGAAAGGTTCCTTTGTGCTCAGCTGCAAACTGATACTTTACCACTGAGACTAATTATACAACTATATCTAATCTATCAGGGCATGAGAATCATCTAAAAAGTACGATTCCAAATTTATTAAACTGTACATTCATGTGTCATGTGGTCTAGAAAGCCAACATGCATCCTGAAGCCTGTTAGAGGCCTGTGCACACACACACAGAGTTGGAGTTAAATCCCCTAAATGTAATTTAAATTACATTAGTGTGTGCATAATTTAAATTATATTAGGATACAGAATCTTATAAAGTATGAGTCCATCTGTATAGAAGTCTTCTCTGTGTGAACAAATGATAAAAACAAGTGAGCAAAAAAGTGCAGCGACTTGGCCTGCAGTGATTTCCCACACAGAAAGAAAAACAGTCTCAGCCTACCTGCCCCTGTATAAATAGCCTGACTGTCACTGCCCACATGGCCTGAAAAAGGTGCAGGATCAATCAGTCAGCCAATCAATACGTTAAATCTAGAACTCTCGTGCATGTGAACCAGCCAGCAGCAGCAGAGAAGAACTGAACTTGGCTCTCGGCTTCACGTGTGATTCCTTTCATGTCCCCCACACATGCAGCTTCTCTCTGCTCACAGGCAAAACAAGACGCCTCTAAGAGATGATCAACAAGAAGAGGGGTTTTAAGCTCCACAACAACACACAGGACCTTTATTTCCACCGCTGTCTTGCTCCTCCTCCTCCTCCTCCCTGCATTCCTGATGTGCAGCATCCCAGACTGTGCTCTTATCTTACTGTAGCAGCGTGACACAGTAAATGAGTGAGATTAATGAGTGCGCAATAACTCTCAGGCTGAAAATCGGTTTGGATTTTATGGTCACAATTGTGTTCTAATGCAAATATAAAGAAAAATCACTTGAAAGACGTCTAATTGATTAAAAGAATAAGAGGCCTGCTGCAGGGTTTGATTATCTAAAAGTTAATAAGTGAGTTTTTTGTCAAACTTAGCAATGACATTTTTCATAAACTCATTGTTTTGGGAACTTTTCCTCCAAGCTGCCACTAGAGGGAGTGTTAGTAGTGTCAAAGCTTATTAACCAGTAGAAACAGTTCACAACAGCTTTTCACATTGCACTATTTATGAGTTCAGTATAATTAAAAGCATTCACGTGTGTTCGTATAGTTTTATTCTGGAGTCAGAAACACTGCGGCGGCTCCACAAGGTCAAGATGAACACATATACTGTACCTTGAGCCCAGCAGTGTGACCCTGGATCAGCGAACTTCAACGGAAAGGAGTACAGATGTAGGGATGACACACAGCATCAATGACTTTTAAATTCACTTATGGTACAGTTTGGAAAACAGATCCTGCAGTGGTGCTCACTCACTTGGACCACATTAGATCATAAAGAGCCAGAGCTGCAAGCAGGCGAGAGCAGCTCCACAGAAAGGAGGTAAACTGGGTCGTACTTTATATTCAGCCTCGGGCCCATTCCTCCTCCTGCACTGCGGGTCAGCAGTTTATACCCACACACACACACACACACACACACACACATCACATTAATATATGCTTTGCAATCAGTGGCGTAAGTGCAGATCAGTCAAAGCTCAGCGCCTCCATGTGAGAACTTTGTGCCGGGGAGTCCAGCTCGCTCAGCGCTTCTCATTTATTCAAAGTGAAATTCAACATCTGTTCACACAGTGTGTTGAATCACTCCAACACTTCTCATATCTATCTGGTAATGAATGAGTAATATTTGCTGCAATATATTCCTTGAGATTCTTCCAGACTCTAATAAACTTTGCCCAGAGGAGCTGTGTGACATGTTTGTTATAATGTGTATCTGTCCTGACTGGGTCGTGCTGTGACAGTTTGTAATTGTGTAAGTGTGTGAATTTTAAACATGGTATATGCTTCAAACAAGAGTGGGCAAACTGGGAAGCTGCCCCAGGTCTTCAAGGGGCCCCCAATGCCCCAGAGGAGGGTGTCAGTGGTGCGCATAACTCATTTTTGCCCTCCAGTAGTAGTCGGTTAAAGCAGCCCTGACTTCAAACACAGCATCAAACTCTTCTCAAACCAGGATTACAGCCACTGATTGAATATAAAATAAAATGTGGTTGTTCTTCAGTTCTAATGACCAGAGTTTATGGTGCCAACTGTCCATAAAAGCACTTGGAAACATTTCATTCGATAAGCTTTTCCATTTCACTCTCACTCCACTGATACAAACCTGCAAACCCAACTTTTTTATTTTTTATATCTTCATAATTCTGATACTGGATCAGCTCCACAGCCCGTGCTGCAGCTACTGGCTGGTGTCGGAAACATTCTTAGTGCCTGCTCTAACATGTGGGCGCGCTCGCACTGTCGGTTGTCAGCTGTCCAGTTGTGCGCTCTCGCTGGAGAGGCTTTTTGTTGGGAAGTTTCTGTAAGTGAGTCAACACGGCACAGGGAGGACGCCACCCAGCCCCGCCGCTGGATCCTCTGCTGGGCTTCTCTCTGCTTCCTCCGAGGACACAAACAAGACAACTTGACTCGGATCCACAAGCTGAGGATTTAGCTTTTGATCCGCGACGCACCGGGGATGGTTATCGTCGTTTTTACGCGGCTTTTTCCTGTTTGGAATTAACGCGGCGGAGGAGAAATGAAAGTGACGGTGTGTTTCGGGAGGACCCGGGTGGTCGTTCCGTGTGGAGATGGGAATATAAAAGTCCACAGTCTCATCGAACAGGCGGCCATGAGGTATAAAAAGGCCATAGCGAAGGTAAGACCCGTCCTCACACACCTCGGCTGCTCTGTGCTTTTTGCAACGTCTCCCCGTGAGAGCAGCGCGGAGCAGCGTGCTCTCTGGAGCCTCAACATGGCGCTCCTGCTCGGGGAAAGAGGCAGAGAGCCAGCGGCTTGCCCACCAGAACCGGAGCCGGTGGAGACCCCCAGGGGCCCCCCGGTGCAGGGAGAGTAGGGAGAGCTGGTGCGCAAAAGGAGTAACTTTTCTGAAGGTGGATTAAGTTGTGAAGCAGATGTGACCACGTTCTGATCACTTGTGTGTTTTTACTCTGTTGAAAAAGTTCAAGAAACACTGGAAATGGTCCCAAACAGCAAAGACAGGAAGGTGCGCAACACCTGTACTGTTGGTGCAGTTTGATATCACAGTGGAAAACTATTGCGCAACCATCCAATAACTACATGAGAACACAACAAACCGGCTCCGACACCATGTTAAACAGTGAGTCCACCTTCCTGCCTTTAGACAGGTCTCCATGTGTCCATTCACTCCTTCATACAGTCAACAGAAACAACCAATGATGAGCCAGTGGAACGTTATTTTCCCATCTCCTGACTCTGCACTCATTGACCCTCCAATTACATGTTTGGAAAGTTCATCCAAGTTTCATGTGCAAATGATGGAACGAGGCTGTGTGAAGCCCCTGTGCCAAATTTGAATGAGGACACTGATTGCTTTTCCCTTTGTGGGTTTCAAGTGGCTGAGCTTTAAAGCCCATTAAATGACTAATGAATGAATTCAACTTTGGTATGCTATGGGTAGTAACAGCACTTTCTCCACTTTCAAAAGGAGGTGCCATTACTATTAGAGTCACGTTAATACTGATGCAGGATTGGAATATCTTATTGAGGCGCTGCTGGTTTTCCCAAGTTATTGCAGTAACCTTTAGACGTGTTTCGGTAAGGTCAAGAGTGAAGTCGAATCTTGCTTTTTTCCCTTCAGTGCAATCCCAGACTTGAAACCGATCACCTCCGTAGTGTCAGACAAAACACCTTCCTGGATGAGGTGAATATTCGCTGCTGCACATTTCAACCAGCCAAACAATGACGAAGTGGCTCAACATTCATTCTTGGAGAGCACTTCCTCCTTAGACACACACCAGTTATGACACACACACACGCGCCCATTCACTCCTCTGTTTACCAGTGCTGGATGGTTTTCCATGCTTCAGCAGAATGGAGGCGACTGGTCCATTGATCCTTGCAGCTGGACTGTAAGTGTAGAAGCGTGTTTCCTCTCTGGAGAGCGCTTGGCTTTGGGTCAACACAAACTGCTCCACCGTGTGCCAGACACGACTTCTGGACGACAGGAAGATGTAATCATATATAGGTCACTTCCAGATTTATAACATCGAAGCTGCTGGCGGCTATACGTCGTTTGTGAAGCCTGTAATCCAAAAACACAGAGGCTGGTTTTTTTTTTTTTTTTAGAGCCTGCATTAAAAATGTAACAAAGATCCCAAGTGTGAGGTGACACTAAATTGTGTCGCATGGCTTGCATATATTGTGTTATATAATTTTTAAATCCACCAATCTGAATGTATAATTGTTCATACATAAAATCCATTATGATTCCACTAAATTCATATGAGACAGTCTGGCTGGCTCACCAGTGCCAGTGTGCCATTTCCAACCTTACATGGCCTCCTATTTGCATCTTAATGTTTTCAGGGAATCAAAAAGTATTTTTGACTAGCCCTAAAACACTGCTTTGTGAGGTTGGATGCTCATTGATTAAACTCAGAGAGGACAGGAGAATGCCTTCTTTTCTGCCCTCTCGATGGCCTCATCAAACAGCAGTCTTCTCCTCTCTAACATCACCATTCATTATATAGGTTAACATGACAAACCCCCATCATCCTGTGAGCTTATAAACTGAATTTATGTCCAGTATGTCCTTGGTCTTGCAGTCAAAGCTGCCAGAATCTGCACTAAAATGGAAACAGAAAGGCTGAAAAAGGTCGATTAGTTGGCTGTTCCTGTAAACGCTGAGCCAAATCATGCCCTCCACAAGTTCCTGCAGGGGGGCACCATCACTGCATCCTGGGCTTAGGGCTGTTCAAGACAAGTGTGATTGCTCAAAGTGTTTTAACAACAGAACTGGGAAAGGTGCAGTCAGACCGCTCTCCAGTGCTGATACAGCAGATGCTGTAGGTCTGGTTGTGCAAGACTACGGTGATCCACTGATAACATCAAAAACTGACAACCCAAGAAAAATAAAAAAAAAGGGCTTGGCCACAAATCAATGTCTCACACTGCTAATACACATTCTCAGAGGAGCAATAGACAAAAGTGGTAGGCCAGTGCTAGTATGTGTTGCATGTGGGTGTATCCTAGAATATATTGAACAGTAGTTAAATGGCCTCAGAAGCCTGATGTGCTTCTGTTCACATCTGTTCATTTGGTCTGTACCACGGATAGAAGATGATCCATTGTTGCCATTTAGTTCTGGTTCAGTTCGTGGCTTTTTACAACAAACCCAGAGCTGCAAACATGAAGCGATGCAGACCAGCAGCTGAGTCATTAGTTGGTCCGTTATGTCAAATGTCATCCAGTATTATCAGAGCTACATGGCCACCCAGTGAGTGAGAGTCAGTAACCAACTACTGCTTCTCGCTGCCTCTTCTTCCTTCTCTATACTCGTGCCTGCATCTGCTTTCTGCATGATACTAATATTTTATCTGCCTCTTTTTTATACATGAACCATGCGGGGTTGCAAAGATGTGTTGTACATGTCTCAGGCGTTGCTGTGCTCTTTCCATTTTTGTCTTAATTAGCTGTGTTGAAGTTTCTAAGCTCTATCAGACAACACCACACGCTGTGCCGGTAAACCTGATCTGCCCTTGAGAATCTTAAGGGTTGTGTCACAGTCTCAGTGGGACCAGAAAGGGTCCAACCCAAGCACCATTAACTTCAGACTCAATCTGCTCGACGGTACGCGCAGTCATGAAGGATTAATGCTAAATGGCTTTCCAGGCTACTCATCCTGCCTCTCTGTTCTCAAGGCTGTTGTTTTTAGCACTTAGCCGGTTGCGTAATAACTGTGGATTTACCAAATTTTTAGTTATTTAAGCAGGAGCAATATGAAGATGTTATTTTGTGGGCTTTCCTGTTGGCACACAAAACACCACGTGGACGCGACTGGGCGGTTCAGATCTTCACTCATCCTCTCGTAGCCGGGTTGTACCCACATCTGGTACACCGTCCGACGCACAAAACAAAAGAATACTCAAACATTCAGTCACCGATCCATAATTTGTGGCTCTAAATCTAGAGCTGCGTTTCTACCTCCTATTTGTCTTCCACTTTCCCACAGTTACTCAACCTACATGTGGGCTAAACCCTTAAAGCACATAATTGCCCTTTTTCCTCCCAAAATTCCACAAATGCAGACTTGGAGACATGTCACAACACAGTCATGTTGTGGAAATACACACACATGTGGAAAACAGTGGAGTAAAACAAAGTCCTGCATTTCCATATCATCGTTTCTTTCATTATCAGCAGCATATGATGAACATGTGTCCCGAGGCCCCTGCATGTCTGAAAGCAAATGTGACTCTACGAGCCAATGATTCATATATCATAGCCCATAAAAATGCATATGACATCAGCCATCGTATATTAAAACGGTCACAGATTGCTTAACCATGACTGAGTCAGCTGTAGAAACCGTTGGAGCTGCTTGATGTGGTATTACATGGTGCGGAGATATGGGACTGTAGCTTGTGCACTGATGACTGTCTTGATTACAATATAGATTTAAAATAACAGGCCTTTCCGTGTCCTGACTGGGATCATTTCTCTAAGAAATTATTATTTTCTTGTGCTGTCAGTGTCACCATGTCAGTCCTACTCATTGCTCTAAACTACAGGCTTTTTTTTTTTGCTAACAACCGTGGAAGAGAAACCTTAAAATTAGGAGTTACTGAGAGTTTAGTCAGAAGAAGAAGAAGATACCACTAAGAAGAAACTGTTTTGAAAGTTTGTGGATAAGAGGACCATTCTCATGTCTGTTAAATATATATCAAATCAAGTTTATTGTCATTTTGTTGTACATACACAGCAGTACAGGAAAGATGAGAGAGCGTTTCTTCAGGATCCAACAACTTAAAGCAATTTAAATACAGAAGTGTTTGCACATCCAGGTCAGCAGTTCAGCATTCTGACAGCTTGTGGAATGAAGCTGTTGATCAGTCTGGAGGTTCTTCCTTTAATGCTCCGGAAACGTTTGCCTGATGGCAGCAGTTCAAACAGTTTATGGAGAAGAAAGTTTATGAAGCTATATGAAGCCAATTAGGTTAGTATGAAGACACAGCAAGGGATGAGTGGTTGGTTTTACACTTGAAACGATTAAAGCTGCAGTAGGCAAAAATCTGGAAAAAGGCCTCTGGAAAAACCCCTGTGGCTAAAATCTCCGGTCACGGACTAGATTTTTAAAGGCTGGAAAATACATCTAAGAGGAAGTGCAGAGGTCTAGTTTCCTCTCAGACTACTTAAATTACAACATTCGGAAAGGTTGGTGCGGAATCTTTGCCCAATTATGCAAAAAACTATATATATGTAAAAAAAAAACAACTTTTACTGTGATTTAAAGGATGAGTTAAAGTGACAGAGATGAGTCCAACATTTCACCTGGTAACTGTCACTGTAGCATCAACACTCAGTGCCTCTTCATGCTGCTGGACATTTTTAGCATAATCTAAAAAACTATACTGAATATTTTGGTGTGCTTGGAACAGGCTAGTTGTTTCCCCCATTCCCTGTCTTTATGCTAAGTTACACTTATTTGATGCTTCATGTTGAAGCCTCTTGCTCACATGGACAACTGTGGACCTCACGGATGTGTACTTGTTCTTACTACCGTAAATTCCAGACTATGAGCGCACCTGAATATAAGCCGCACCCACTGACTTTAAAAAGAAAACGTTTTGTACATACATAAGCCGACCTTGTCTATAAGCTGCAGGTGTCCACGTTGTAACATGAGATATTTACAAAGAAAGATTTTTTAAACTTTTAATTAAATACGTACCGCTAACATACACAAATACGTAAATGCTTTTTTTCCGAGCAGTGGCGGTAACATGGCTGGTTAAGGAAATAAAATATACAGTAGCCTACCAAGAGAAGTCATCGATCGCTATCTTCATCTTCCTCCTGCACCAAAACCACTAAAGTCGTCTTCTTCAGTGTCGGAGTTGAACAGCCTCAGAATGACTTCGTCACACACTTCCTCAGTCTCTCTTTCGTTGTCGCTCTCAATGTCCCTTTTGTCTCGAGGCAAATTCGTAAAACTCGTAAAAATCCATAAATTAACCGCATCATTGTTTAAGCTGCAGTGTTCAAAGCTTGTGAAAAAAATAGCGACTTATAGTCCGGAATTTACGGTATACTAGTTTTCTCGTCCGCCGGCTACTGTTTCATACACATGCAGGAGATAATATCTACTTATTCTGAGCATACACACTAATGTGGAGTATGTACACTACTCAAATTTTGGGATTCCGGTCCATCAAGGGGTTCATGTGGATCCCTGGATAAGGGCGATGATGAAATGTATGTAACGTAGACCTTAGTGAACCTTTGTGGGGGTGGAAAGTATACCACTGCCTTTTGGGTGCAGGTGTCAATATTCTCATGAGTTTTAGTAAGAAAGGACGTATGTTTGTTTTCTTAGTGTGAAAGTTAAAATTGATTTAGTCAAAGTTTTCGGGAAACCATTATAAGGTGTTTCTTTGACCTCTCGTGGCAGATGACAGATTTCTCCTTCCTGTAGACTACACATCTGTTTGCTTATAACCCAGGGTCTTATTCCTGGATGGACATCTTATAACTGCCTTGCTGTAAATCCTGTTTTTTCATTTTTACACCATCATAGAACCAAGCTGTGTAGTTAGTTCAATTTGCTGCCACATGCACTTCTTCAAACACCCTTTGTCTGCTCTGGGAATTGTTGGCCTTCAGTGAAAGTACAGCTAAGGTTTTTAATCCTCGTCTATTCTCAGGTAAGGGCCTGAGTGCAGCTGTGCAGAAACACACTGCGATGAGAAAGTGGGAAGTGCCTCTGAAAAGGATTGTCAGGGCCTATTAGCTCACTACACTCAGCGGTTATGTAATCCAGTGGAGCTGCACTATGTGAATAGGTTTATGGAAGATAGCTGAGGAGAGTGTTTGTGTAGGGGGGTGGGGGGTCATCATATGAGTTGGCCGATGAGATGCGATGTGATTGATGGTAACTGAGTACGAGTAGGTCTGTGGTTCAACTAAGTGGCGGTACTTAACAAGAGCCGGGAACAAAGCAGGGCACGGAGAAGAAAAGTGTGGCCTCAATAACCTCTCGTTCTCTTGTTCTGTTCTCCTCTGGCTTTTCTTTTAGTTTTTCTTCCTTCTTGTATGCTGATCTCTCTGTTTTCTCTCCAGCTGGTTGACACAGTGTTGTCTTCCAGCTGACTGAGCGGTATCCCTGCTTTCGTGGTGCTGACTCCATCCAGGGGAATAGTTGGCTGCCAGTCTTTTGAGTGAAACATCACACACCCGCAGCTCCGAAAGTCACGAGTCGAAGTTTGCCCGAGCGTCCTGAAGAGGACGTTCAGCACTCTTGGCCGCCGACTCGCTCCTTCGCTCTTTGTCTGCTGACATCTGAGGCGGTGATTTACTCAATCTTAGTTTTAACATGTTGAATTGTGAAATCGCTTGAGCTGCCATATGCAAAGTCGAGCATTTGGAACAATAATAGAACAGTAGAACACAGTAGTGCAGAAAAAGATTACAGGGGGAAAAGCCTGTAATTTGACATGGAGGCTGGTAACAACATGTTGTATGTAGTCGCAAACTGTGGCGACAGTAAATGCAGTAATTCAAGTCCCTCCTCGGTCGTTGATTTAACCCGTAAAATCTCATCTTTCTGTATCAAAGTTAGAAGTTTTTTTTAGGAAAGAATTCCTTCCTGCCTATAAATGGCCTACATATCTGTACAATATGACATCCTTGCCTCTCTCTCCACTCAACCCTCCCATCTCACTGCAACCTGAACACACCAGCTCACCTACAACTCTGCCTAAACACTGTAAAACCACTCTACATGCATACATGTTCTTGTACATGGATCAGAGACCGATTCTGAAGAACGATATGGAAATTCCCACTCTACAAGCTGACAGGATTGGTTCCTTTATGTTTGTTAAATGTGAAATCTGAGAAGTCTGAACCTGTGTCATTTCAAAATGCTCACTTATGTGGTTGACTGCTTATTGCACTCATGTCTCTGTGCATACCATAAGCACCATGTTTAAAAAAAAAAAACCCTATCAAAAAGTAAATAAGGCTTTTGGAGTCTAAAAATGTTGAACTATACTTTAGTCAGTGCAGAAACATACATGTTACAGCCCATAAGTCACTGGATTATGGCATCCAGCTCGCTCAAGCACATAGAGAGGAGCACGAAGTTGTGACTTGCAGTCTGTGAAAGTGGCAAAAACAAAAATCCAGTGGTATTAGAGATAGTGGATACGTTGGTGTGGAGTCTGCATGTTCTCCCTGTGCCTTTGTGTTTTCTTCAGGTGCTCCGACTTCCTATAATCAACCAAAGACATGCATATTAATCAGTGAACATTGGTTAATTGGACGTAGGTGTGAGTGTAAGAGTGCTTTGTTTCTTCCTGTGATGGATTGCTGACCTTTCCCGATATCTTGCCTGGTGCCACATTGGATAGGTTCCACTTCCTCAAGACATCTATGAGGGAAAGCAAGAGAAATGGTGGCACTATAATTGCAAGGTTCTCGCCAGCGTCATAACAGAGTAGCGGCCCGTTACGCTGCTGCTTGAAAAAAAAACCGCTGCAAATTGGGCCGTTACGCTTATTTCAAGGGTATGTAGTGGGAAAATATTAGCAACGACGGGCGTTTCTCTACCGTCGTCTTCGCTGCTAACGCTGCTATTCGCTAGCATATTTGCCATTAACCGTTAGCAGCATTTGCTAAGACATGGCCTCCAACCAGTCGACGACGACGACTCTTTACCCCCCACCCGGTACGCTGTATAAAAAATCCTGTTGAGGATCCTGAATTATACAGTGAAGCAGCACATTGATCCTAAACATGTACAAATGAAACAATGAAGGCCGAACACTGGAATATTTTTGTTGGCCATTTGACTGTAACAACCCCAAACCAGTAAGAGGTCACACTGGCTGCATTACAGGAGTGATGGAGCTTCACCCCACAAGGTATCAAGTGTCTGCTAATAACTGTGGGTCTGAGGCTTTTAATAGCCATAGACTGGAGGACGTGAAACCAAATATTAAATCTGATGTTTGTCCTAAAGTTGTCCACAAGTCCACTTCACATCATGGAGAGTATGTACGCAGTGGCCCCCAACTGTTCAACCACTTTCTGTGTTGTTGCCCTTGAAGTAAGCGTAGTTGTTGCTTCATGTGAACTCTAGTGTGCTGGAGCTGGTACAAGAAAAACTGTGTCGCTGTCCAAACAAGTAACGGCTCTGTAGGTGCTGCAGAGTTTGGTCTACATTTCTACAGCTCTGCATATGGGTCAATGGCGGCTGCTTCCACAAAGCCAGACCGGCTCGCTGATTAAACGACTGTCTGGCGAGCTTCCCTGCTCACGTGAGCGGCATCAAGGACAATGACACCACACTCTGGGAGTCTTATCTAACCCAAACAGCGCCGCTCTTCAGGGTCAAGCTGAGATGACGTTAGGGCTTCCCCCTGGGTAGCTCAGGTGTACACACATGTACTGATATGTGGTATTTACATGCATGCAAAGCCTACAGAGAGAAAGAACATCAGCAGCTCTGGATGCTGAATTGAAAGCTCGAGCATTACAGACAAAGCTGTGAGAATTTCTGGCAGAAGGTTCTGAACACAGCAGTGTAAGCAGGCTACATGCCATATTGGTAACTGTCAGAGTCTGAGCATGCCATAGCCATGCCAAGCCATTGCGTGACTGGTATCCCGGCTACATTTATCCTGTGTTGAGGCATTCAGGGTTATGGTCAGTTTTTCTTGCAATGTCTGATGTGGTTTTACAGATTTTTATTTTGGCTTTGCTGTGTTTATCCACTGCCCTTGGAGCTGAATAACAGAAATTCCTTTTGTTGTCGAATCATTTACAGATTTATCAGGACCGAACACAACGCGGCAAGAAGCACGCTGGGAATTTCTGGGTTATGTTTTATATGTAAACACGCCTTTGTGTGTTTTTTCAATTACTTTTTTTTCCTTTCAGAGATAACTCCATTTAGCCTTACCACGGTGGGATTGAGCTGACATGTCAAACATGATTTTTTTTGTGTGTGTTTCCGTGTCCCAGTCACAGCCGTGTTACGGCGGGGAGTCGTGGTTTTGTTATCTCAACCTGCTGCTTCAGACTGTCCGGCTAATCATTAGCCTTAACCGTTAGAAGCAGGACAATTGAACCGATGCACTGCATGTGATCCTGCATAACTTAGACGCACGTTGGACTTGAAAGGCTGCTTTACACAGTTTCAGACATGTTACACCTGAGAGACGGAGATGAGAGTCTCTGAAAGGTTCCTGTTTACTGAAGATAGTGAATCATGTTGTTCCTGTAAAATGTGGCATCACCAAGAAGTCACTGTGTAGCTATTATAGATCGTTTCTATTTGTCTGTTTGAAGGGAGCCTGTAATATTATTAGGTCGACTTTATCCATCCTGATAAAGGGAATCCCTGATTGGAGGTTTGGTGGAGATTGATGGTTTGCTCAGATTATCTGATTAACTGACTGATCGGTCTGAGCCATAGGAAACATTAGAGTGTTGTTATGCATCATCTGCAGCATCCTGTGATACACAGAGTTGAGATTTATGATGAGGTGAAACTACCTGATGTTTTCAGATCATGTTTTATTTGAGATTTGGAGTCCGGCTCTCAGTAATGTTTACAACTGAGGATGAACCTGGGACACATCTGCTCTCTGGTGTCTTCAGCAATGTCTACATTTTATCAGCTCTCTATCTAAATAAATCAAACAACGATTAAATTTCCCTCATCCCATTAGGTCTAACTACTCTCATACACTCATAGCAGCAGTATATGAAACACAGCAACTTACGAGTGTCAGATAGTGCATAAGGTTTGTCTTTGTACTGTCAGTGGGTTTTCCAACCGTGCAGATCCACCTCCTCGTTTGTCAGTCAGGTGGTGCAGATGGCACAGATAGATGGTGAAGCAGGAAGACAAACAGGCCAGAAACTGACATGAACACTTCATTGTGTTTCATAACTGAATGCAAATTGATCTGATACTTGCAACATAAGTGCCAGTTTTCACTAAAACTGTGTCTGTAGGCCTGCTCAAGGTAAGTTCGCTGTTAAATTAAGCTCCAGCTAAGCTGCAGAACTAGTTGGTGTGTTTAAGCAGAATATCCGAGCATCTCAAATGACACCATGACTACGTTATGCAAGTCTGATCATTTTCTATCTCCAGCATCATGAATG
>NW_007577792.1:665398-669186 GCF_000690725.1 Stegastes partitus
CTGGTCATTTTTCACCCTGACACATTAAAAGCAGAGGGCTGTCAGCGCCGATCTGACCTGCTTGTGGTTTCTGTACAGGCTGACAAATGACATCAATCATAGGACTGCTCTTTAACCTCCTATAAAGAGCCTTTTATCTTAAACGCAGGCCTTTGAATGCGGATATTCTTTGCTTTTCTCACATGTGCACGCATGCTGAGACCACAGAGCCTGCACAAATTACAAATCCCCGTTTAACCCCTCGTTCGCTGGTCGTTCCTCTGTGTTTTCTTTGTTTGACAATAACCTTCACATCAATCCAAAGTATCCTAAAACTGTGACCCCGACGTGATTTGAACACGCAACCTTCTGATCTGGAGTCAGACGCGCTACCGTTGCGCCACGAGGTCCTGACCCCAGCAGACCGGCCTGCCTTTCAAAGCTGCAGTCTTTCTCTTCTGTGATCGAGAGGAAGGTCTAGGCCTGTTCTCTCCAGTGTTCTTTTTGCGTGGAAAGAAAATTATAGTCAGTTAACAGTGTTTAATGCCGCCTAATAAAATGTTGTGTGTGCTCTGGCACGACAATTTAAACCTGACCTCTAATCAGAAGCTCTGTCAGTCGTCACTTTGCAGCTTTTTTTTTTCCAATTTGTCTTTCTTATTGCTCATTGCTTGCCCTTCTCACTGCACCCTTATTCACCTGACACACTCACATTTGTTATCACAGATTAGTCACCAAAAGATAATGGGTTTGCTTTGGGGAAGCTTAACAATAAGCTCCTTTCATGTAATTCTGTTGATCTGACTGGTGGCTGGGAGGCCGTGTTTGGGAGTCAAAGGGATGAGCGTCACTGCAGCCAACTGAAACGCAGCCGAACAAGTAGTAATCTTTTGTTATACTATAGCTGCTGGTTTTACTGAACCCATTATCTGAACTGTAAGCCCTTCATTAGATGGGTTATTGTTTCCTTTGCTTTATGTGTGCATCTTAGTTCTTTTATCTTTGTGCTCTTTTTTTGCTGTATTCAGATAACTTCGGTTTGCTAGTTTCAGAAAGTTTCTGAAGTGTCAAACCTCTTCCTGCTCTGAAGCCCAGCATATGACAGAAAAGACATTGTTCATCTGCTGTTGCCATTTGGTGGGTTGGAAGATGGACTGCATAAACCATATCTGGATCATTTTAAATGGAACATCTGAGCAAGGTGACAGGCAAAAATTAAATGTATTTCAGGCAGAAAGGCCCCATATTATGTTTGCTAATGCAGCTAAGATGGAAAAACACTTCCAACCTCCCGAGTGCATTCTTAAAGGCTGTTTTGACAGCTTCCATTCTTTACACTTTGCACGTCTTAACACGGAGGTCCCTTTTTTTTGGGCTTTTAAAATACACACAGACATTACTTTTCCATTCAGTAATGGTATAGTCTGCTGCAGCTCCACTTTCTTAGCCGAGAGATGCTCCTAAATCTGGCTCCGTGCAGAAGAGAAGCTTTTTTTTTTTCTTCTTGGTTTTATAGTTCCCAGTTATGGTTATACAATCGTTTTTTTAGAGGCAGAGCTGCTCTGGAGGCAGAAATAATCGCTTAGGTTGACTTAAACTTCTGTGAGTGCAGCCAGGGAAACATAGCCGCGTAGACTGATAAACTGGAAGAGTTTTATGAATCTAAAATTCACTTAGAAGGTTAGTCAGGGTAATTATGTCTCTTAGACAGAAAGAGGAAAGAAATGCATCTAAAATACAATACAGATTCAGTTGCTTGGAGAAAAATGTTTAAAATCTACTCTGGTTTTAAGTCATCATGATTTGCTGGCTGATGGAATAAACTGAAGTAAAAGAGCTCATATCATTCTCTTTTCCCCCTTTATTTTCGTGTGTTATAGTTATGAGCTATTCTTCAGAAAACAGAGCTCCTTGTCTGCCTGAAACACCTCATTTGACGTCCAGGTTTTCTTCCGTTACTTATCTGTGTCATCATGTAACACATTTTGCATAACGTCAGCGTAGTTTGGCCACAAAGAAACAATGAGCAGCTTCATTTTCCATTTTTTCTCTCACTAGAGACACTTCTGCCAGGGCTCTCTGCCTACACTCAGAAATCTTTGGTTGCCGTACATAACCAATGGTTTTATTTTTGTCTAAACCGGAGCATTTCAGACACAGGTTAGAAGAGGTGCTCCAGCATTGTGCAGGTTGAGAGAAGTAGTGTGGTTTTGGAAAAGTAAAGCATGTAAAGTCATTCTAGTAAACCCCCAAATAAGATGAGAAGCCTTTAATTCTGCATAATATGGAACTTTAAAGCTGAACACTGAGTCAAGGAAGGCGGATAAGCTTCTTTAACAACTCACTCAACAGTTCGGGATCATTCGTCTTATCTATAAAATGTGTCTTTTGCCATATGACAGAATAATCAGAGCTAAAAATTGTATGTTTTTTTTTTTAGGTAAATCCGATGATTTGATATTGATTTGGATGAGGCCGCTTCAAATCACCCTTCCCGCTGTTTTTGTGTACAGTAGCTTTCTGAAATACGTGCTCCAAGTTGCCTCTCTTGTTTTTTTCGCATCCCACGTCTCCGTGAGATGACAATTCCTGCCTCAAGCTGGATCCAACTATGAGCAAGTTGTAGCAAAGGCCAACTATGTGGTTTGTGGTGTTTCGACATGCAGACCATGCCAGGCCCTCCTGGGTGTGATCCGCTGTTTTGTCAACAGCTTATTTCTGTGGCCCTGATTGCAGTTGCAGCACTTGGTTGCTGGAGCACGAGCACGTAGTGTTTGTCTAAAGATTAGGCTTGTCGAGTGGCCAGCAGATGTATTTTGAGGAAGTTATTTTTGCATCATGAATTGATGAGGAATTTGATACCTTTCCCTGTTAGAAGGAAGCAGGTGTTGTTTACAGCGCGAGAACAGTAGCATATTTACTCCTTTGTTGATGACTTATTGAAACTATCCTTACATTTCAAATCTTTTCTTACATGGTCGTACACATAAAGCTGATATTTTAACTTTCTGTTGCAAGAAACAGAGCCCAGGTGGAACCTTAACGATGTGTCTGTTCCATTTAGTTATCCCAGTAAGCCCTGACAGGGAGCCAGTACACACAATAGACCTGGTACAGCTAAATGGAATGCAGCCCTAATGTTCTTGATTACAGTGAGCTGGTCCACCTGTTGCATGTCCTGTTCGTTGTGCACAGAGTTAGCAAGCAAACGCCTGTTTTGCATCCAGCAGATAAACAGGAAATATTGCAGAGTGGCATTTCTCACCCATATGTAAGTCAAACATTTCCTCTACCGTAGCCGTAACGTGATATCCACTGACTGCTGTGAAAAATGTTTGACTTTTAGCTTGCCTGCTGTCGTCAAACTGAGCTAGCTGCTAATGAGCTAACGATGCTAAATGCTAGCGTTGAGGTTACAGTAGTTTGGTGATAATTCTTTGTGTGTGTGTTTCTGTCATGCTGCATGTAGCATTTTAATTCAGTGTTGACCATAGACTGTATAAAAGATGGACGTAGCAACCGGCCCTGAAAAATGAAGCCAACCCGGAAGTGTCAAAAACCTGCAATGTCACTACGTCCGCTAGTTGCTGGCTCCAAAAAGCACTGGCTCCCATAGACTGGAATTGGAAAAGAAGTGATCACAGGATTCATCAGGATTTTTTTCTTATTAGTTTTCATGGTCAAATCCAGAGATCAGGTGGCCAATCTGAAAATAAATCAATACTGAATTTTAAAAAAAATCGTCAACATGTTGCGGGGCAAGGGGCGTGGCTGGCTTGATTGACAGTCGGCAGCGACGATGCAGACGA
>NW_007577792.1:669296-670332 GCF_000690725.1 Stegastes partitus
CAGGTAACCAGTCTATCACAGGGCTACACTTAGAGACAGACAACCAAGCACACTCACATTCACACCTACGGACAATTTAGAATCATCAATTAACCTCAACATGATTTTGGACTGTGGGAGGAAGCTGGAGAACCCGGAGAGAACCCACGCTGCACGGGGAGAACATGGAGACTTCATGCAGAAAGATTCCAGTGCCCCCACCGGGACACGAACCAGCAACCAACTGCGCCACCCTGCAGCCCCAAGACTGGTTAATGCATATTGCTTCATTCATAGTTACCGTAAATTCCCCCATTCCCTGTCTTTATGCTAAGTTACGCTTATTTGATGCTTCATGTTGAAGCCTCTTGCTCACATAGACAACTGTGGACCTCACGGATGTGTACTTGTTCTTACTACCGTAAATTCTGGACAATTGAGCGCACCTGAATATAAGCCACACCCACTAACTTTAAAAAGAAAACTAGTTTTGTACATATATAGGCCGCACTTGTCTATAAGCTGCAGGTGTCCACGTTGTAACATGAGATATTTCCAAAAAGATTTTTTAAACTTTTAATTAAATACGTACCGGTAACACACACAAATATGTAAATGCTTTTTTCTGAACAGTGGCTGTAACACGGCTGGTTAAAAAACTAAAAACTACAGCAGCCTACCAGGAAAAGTCATTGATCGCTATCTTCATCTTCCTCCTGCACTAAAACCACTGAAGTCTTCAGTGTTGGAATTGAATTACTTAATCACACACTTCCTCAGTCGCTCTCAACGTCACTTTGTTTAAGCTGCAGTTTTCAAAGCGTGTGAAAAAAGCAGCGGCTTATATTCTGGTATTTACGGTATATTTTCTGCTCCTTCAGTGTCAGCCTCACATCGCCATTCCTACATTCGATACTGATATTCAGCAGAGCGCACTTACAGAAAGGTTTTATTGTCATCAGCTGGTCATTTTTCACCCTGACACATTAAAAGCAGAGGGCTGTCAGCGCCGATCTGACCTGCTTGTGGTTTCTGTACAGGCTGACAAATGACATCA